>NC_044007.1:69521741-69721741 GCF_900496995.4 Aquila chrysaetos chrysaetos
TCTACAACCTGGAGTCACCCTAGCTGGTCCTGTCTATGAATCTGGTATGGGGGACTCATCTTTGTTTGGTTATTTAATGTGTCCTAGATCCTTGAAAGATTTGGTTTTGGCCATCCTTACCTCTGACAACTCCTGGAGGAAACAAGTATAGTAGACGTTTCCTCTTCTTCTCCTCTTTTTTTTTTTGTGCTTCTTGGTAGATCAATAGGTCAGAATACTATTGGTAACGCGAAATTTTGCTGATTTGTTTCTCTTCAAATTAAAACACTTCACCCACATTCTTCACTTGCTAGTAGCTTGATCTCAGATTGTTTATACTACGCTTAGGAAAAACTAAGCTTGGGCATAGGAAATATGCTAATGGTTCCTTTAAAGATCACACACAATTCTTTCAGTAGTGGTCACTAAGTTTTCAGAAATGTCTTCTGTTGCAGTGGACTGGTCATATGCCAAGAATGATATTCTTGGAATTGCACCAAGCATGATATTTTTGGATTTGCTTCTACTCTGTCATCACAGCCTAAGTTATTGAGCTGGGACATGTGCTAAGACTCTGAACGGGCTTAGGTTTTCTGCCTCTAGTGAGCACCAGAACCTGGGCAATTCTTATGAGTGGCAGGTCCAATTCTGAGAGAAAGGTCAAACTTATGCTAACTTTACAACAAATATATATAAAGATGCAGTGCTGTAGCCTGGTGAAATAACTTGAATTTTGAAATCTTAAAAGTGCCCCAAATAGTACAGTCTTCTTTCAGATAAGTTAGTTCCCAGAGGATTAGAATGCCCAGAACATCAGAATATGATATTTTTTTCTTTCTGTATATCAATACATGGCCAATTTGAAACCTAGCCCCAGTGAGGGAAACTACTAGGCAGTCAGTAATGCAAGGTTAGGCTGTACAACAAATACAGAATGTAGTTATATTAAAATTGTTCTAATAACTTTGGCTTTTGTGCATTTTGTTTATTTGCTTGATATTGCAAGAATAATATTGGTGTTTATTTAATATACACTGGACATGAGCATGCAAAAAAAAAAAAAAAAAAGCCCCAAACCCTATGCACTAAATCCACAGGATTTAAAATAAGGAAAATAATCCAAAGTAAGAGCATCAGCTAAGGCTTTCACTTCAGGCTTAGATCATACTCTTGTATTTTGACATTACAGGAGTTTGAGATTGATGTTACATGCCACATGTGCTACAATAAGTGCAATGGAGAGAGATAAGGATGGCAGTCTTAGCTACATATTTCCATTATTTTGTGGATTAGAAATGGGCAGACCTCTAACTGCCTGATTTTGGTTAGGTCTAGAGACCAAAATACTGACAAGCATATGCGTATATACACACACAATTTCTCACATATTTATGTCAGCAGTTACTAAGACTTGTTCAATAAAGTGTGCCCTACTAGAATCTGCAAACCAACTTTGACTATATCTAACTATTTTGACTTAAAATCTTTGAAATTGGTTGTCCAGCTTTGAGAAAAGTTATGAGTTATGATGTCATTGCACTAACTGAGTTTTTAAATTTTGGTTTCCTTGATGTTTTCAGAGTCAGAAGTTTTCTGGGTTTTTTGTTTTTGTTTTTTCCTTTGGCTTTCATGTTAATTTATAATAAAGAACTTGTTCTCTAATTCATGGAGTCTCCTATAATCTGTTAGTCATTAGTACAACAAAATTCTCTGGACGGCCAATTTTGTCGGGACCCAGTGACCAACTCCTACAGTATTCTGCATCAAAACATGTTACTAAGCTCCATTGTGAAGATTAGTGGTATGGCTGTGGTTTTTTCAGAAGCAGCAAATGGTGTGTGTGTATATATGAAATAGGAGGATCTAAGTCTTTGTTTTTGATGTGGACCCTGACCTTTAGGCACTGCTAGAATTCAAATCCGTAATAGCTCTGAACACAACATTATTATTATGCTTTGTATATAAGCAGTACAGCACAAATCTACATGAGCATTTAAGCCCTGAACTTCTGTTAATACCGATGAAAATAAGGCTCCCCAAAAGACTTTGTGGTGCTGCTTTTATGGAACCACAGTAAGAATCCACAGGCAAAGAGCAGTTGCCCTGGAGACGTACTTAAATCCTTATATCATAAATCAATCCAATTGCAAATAATCTGTCTTCACATGTCAGTTATTAATTCATAGGGGTTTTTTTGTTTTGTTTTGTTTTGTTTTTTAAGAATCAGAGAAGAGAGGCAGTCTGGAGAAATGTCTTTCATAAAAAAAAGTTAAAATATATTTTATTTATTCCCAAGGTGGTCATTTTAATAAGTGGCAGTACAGAAAGTCTGAAGACACTTTCAGAAAGGGTATCAAACAAGAGCTGCTATGAATTTAATTTATATTTATTTCGCACAAGCCTTGAGAGACATTCACTATTTTAATGGAGAGTGAATAATTAACACTAGGATGTTGGTGTGCCACTGAATCAGACTACCTCTTCTAATCAGTCTGTGCTGGGTGATGCTATAATAGCAAACCAATTGCCAATATAGGGAGTGCTGTAATGCCACATTCAGAACCTGATGACAGGGTCATGAAGCCAAGAAGCTGCTGGGGAAGGGGAATGGTAAGGGAAGAAGGAAGAGTGACATGCTTCCCAGAAGGCTGCGTAGCAGTGTCATCCCTCCTGATTCACACAGACTTTATAGATCCTCAGAACTGGACAGGAGTTTTCCACCTCTGACATGCCTTTCATCTCAAAGAACAGCCCTCGAAAGTCTTGAGAATGTTAATTCATAAGCTTCTTGCTGTTTTGATGGTAGGCTTGTTTTTTCATTGAGGTCGAACACTTTCATTCAACTAGAAGCCTAAAAGTACTCCGTGAGCACGTAGGAGACAAAACCCCTGAGCAAAAGCTAAAATGCTCTGCATCATAAACACCATCTTCAGCATGATTTCATTCTGGCTGCCTGCATTGGTATCAACCATTAGTGTTCCACAGAAGGTCCTAACTGACTTTTCTCCATTCTTGGTAAGGCTGGGAAGACTAAACTGATGTATCAAAGGGATTTAGAGAAGGCATAAAACTTCTTTTTATATTTTAAGAGAATAAAAGTATCAGAATAAAAAGTTCTGAAAAAGAACTGGTACTCGAAGTCAGAATCTCAGAAAGCAGTATTTGTAAAATATTTTGCAGTCATAATGAAACTGTTGTAATCTCAAAATACCAGTTTTCAGAACTTGTTTTGTAATTGTTCTTAAGTTTGCTTGAGCCTGGAAAACCAGGGGGACATTAAAGTTAAAAGATTGTCTGGATCAACATCTCTTTCAAAGCATTTTTCTTGATACTTTGTGCTACTTATTTGTGGGGTAAGACATGTCTTCTAAATGAAAGAAAGTAAACTATTTCATTCACGCCATTTCACGTCCTTGCTGTTCTTCAGGGATGATTTGCATTGCATGCGTGTGCATGTAATGTACAGCAAATAGTATAGCCATAGTGTCGCACTACCTGCACAGCCCAGGTGCGTGGGCTTCACAAAAAAAAGTATGGGCGGAACGACACAATGCGACAGTCCAGATATTCTCCACAGCAAAGTGCAGCAGACTTTGCGTGACAGGTCATGTAACAAAGTGGGGTCTGCAGCAGCAATGGTAAAGCACGGGGTACCCTAACTGGTAGCACATTGCCGGTTGGACAGCCCGGCGTAACAGAAGAACACAAGGTATACTCACTGCGTAAGACAAGAGTGACTGCATTGAGGACATGGCAACCTACTGCTTCTACCATAGAGCTTGGATGGTAAAGCCTGAGCAGCTGTAGTTGTGTAGAGCAGCATGAAAATGACAGGATCACAGCAACTTTACGGCATGGTATGAGGTACCGATGATTTGACTACCCAGTACTGCTGGTTTTTTGGTTGACATAATGCAGCACTGGCTGCATAATGCAGCACAACAGCAGTGACTGCCCTTCACGGCAGTGCAGGCATTGCACTGCACTAATTCTTTTTGGTTTGCTTTGCTTTTTGTACACTGATCATTACTACTCTTTCATGCGTTTTCTCATTTACAACTTGCTTCACTGATTCCACTTAGCCAGTACACATCCTTTATAGATAGAAAAACAAAAGGGAAATGTTCTTGTTTAGAAAGAGAAGCTTGTAGTTAACACGCTGAAGAGTGATTCCATATTCATTTCACAACCTCATCACTTGCTCTGTAAATAACAACACCACATCCCATTCACAAAAGAAGAGCAGAAAGAGCCTCCCTCCGCCCCCCCCCCATCAAGCTCTTATGTGAAGACCTGTGGCACTGTATTCAGAAGTTTTACTTGCAGGTTATGGGTTTACTTTTGCTGTAGATTCAACAATTGCTCCTCTTTTGGTCTTTGCACTCCAAGACTGAAGAGCAATTTGGTGGTATTTATCAGCAATTTCACTGAAAGCCTCAGTGTCCTTGAATTAGCACACTGACACACTTAACACAAAGAAGAAAAGTTGAATTTTGGAGTACAATCTAGATTATCACCAGTTTAGATTAGGTGCATAATAGGAAAACAGTGTGCCTTTTAGTAACATCATAAATCAAGCAAACCACTACTGTATTAATCTTGCTATCTACCAATACAAGTAAAATCTCTATTTAATCCCCATGCATAGGTGAATATTATCTTATCATATGTGCAGAGTGAGCTTTCCAGGGGAAAAAGCAACAAAACCCAAAAATGAATTACTATGGATTTGCAATCTGAGATTTCTATGAGCAACACGTGACTCGGAGATGTGTAACTGCACATTTGCAGTTTTCCTTTTATATCCAGTGCCATTGGACAACTATCAGTCAATGGGTAGGATACAGTATTACTCAACGCCTGCACAGTACTTAGTATCGCCTTGAGCATCATAACTACACCAAAGAGAAGGCTACCAATGCTTGTATTGAGCATTATGTTATGCATTTCATGGGTAAAAAGACCAAGTATCAATTGCAGGGTTTTTTTTTCTGATGATCACAGTAGATATAGCAATTCAACATGGCACAAAACACTGCTTATTTTTATTCTTGTAACCCTCATAACCAGCAGTATGTCTTGTCTCCATTTTATAGATGAAGAACTTAATGCAATAAATAACTAAGGCACTTGCCACTAGAAGTCTGAATCAGAGCTGGGCAATAGACCCAGAGTCCATCCCAAATTAGTGCTTTAATCTCAAGAGTTTAAAAGCCACTTTGGTTTGGTATGCAGCAGGAACAAGAGTACATTGAGCCACTTTCAGAGTGAAAACCTTTTCTTCTAAATGGGATCTAGTGATGTGGGTTCATGTTTTCTTCCAGGACTTGCTATAGTTCCTGGTGCCCACAAAGAAATAAAAATAGGAATGTTGCAGTGTCTTTCATCTCACAGAGACAGACTGTATGAGATGAGGTAGGTAATACAGTTTCTACTCTACAGATGTTTAAAAAATTACCCATGAAGATTTTGGCAGAGTATCTATAAACTGGAAAAGCTTCATGTTACATAAAGTGAGGACTGGAGATACCTCTTAAAGTAGGACAACATTCTAATTATCTTACAAGCTCTTCTTATTTTCCACCTTAATAAAGAACATAATTTTCTAGTATTATCAGTGTAGCATGTTCATGAGTATTGTTATCTTTTCAAAATTTGTGGGAAAAAAATCAATCTATTCAGCATCTACTCAGGTACAGAACAGACCAGAGGGCATGTACTTCTCCTCTTTTCAGGATCTGTAGGCGACCGGTTAAAAATTTTTGCTACCCGATAAGTACAAAATAAACCACCTGTGCATGGGATATGCTGAAAACAGAAAAAAAAATTTTAGTACCAGCAAATAAATGACGGTGGTTCTGAGCAAAATCTGTTTTGGTCAGAATGATCCCACTTCTCCGTGCTTGCCAACGTCAGTGCCACATGCTTGGGTTCCCTGGAACGAGGCCATCGATTTCAGCAGTGGAGAATGAAAAGCTCAAGCAAAAAGTGTAAATAAGCATACTGTGCCTTTGAAGAGGTGATCCAAAAAGCCTGGGAAATAGAAAATAACTGTTATTATGTACTTCTTGTAGATAAAGCAATATATGTTACAGTACCCTAGAGAGTTAATTCATGTAAAACCAGGAAGGGAAACTACTTGCAAAGAAAAGCTCCTTTTCCAAGCCCTGTGAAGTTCCACCCCTATATTTTTGTGTGTTTACCCACACAAGTAACCAGCAGGAATGCCTTCTGAGTAAAGTGGAACCACCCTTGTGCAGCTACAGCATCAAGTCCTCAGGCTTTGATCCTGGAGTAGGGGCCTGTACACGGGTGAAGCAATAATACCTGGAACAAAGCTCTCCAGAGACATAAGAGTTCACTTTTATGGACTATATCCATTAATTTCCATAGGGTCCAGATGTTATCCCAAGTCTATCATGGAAGGTGATGGGATTAAAGAAAAAAGACGTTGGTAATGAAACTGCATACTAATTTGGATGACAGCATCATATAAAGTAATTGAAAGAAAATAATATGAAATAAAATGATGTATTTTACTTACGCACTTTAAAACAGATGTTTACACTGGCTTATTCATTATTATGTTCATTATTGTATTTATTTTGCATCGATTATTCATAATGATTGACTATGAATGTCTTCTTGTTTAGATTTTACGAATGGTTAATGCCCTACAATCCTCTCTCATCCATAATGTTTTTCTTTTTGGAGCATAACGATGATACTCTTTACGAAATAAGAAACAGGTAGAGGACTTATCTTTAGAATGCATCAAGAAAATAAAATATCATTGAATGAAACTGTGCAAATAAATATAACCCATTACAATTACTTTGGAAAATGTTCTTTGTATTTCTAGTGAAAATAAAAGTTTGGATATTTCTAACCAAAATAATAATTTCATCAGTTTTGTATGTGAGAGTGATAAAGTGGACTCTTCACTTTTATATTTGTGAATTTTTTGTATCTAGAGTTGAATCACAGAAGTGATAATTAGAGAATTTTAGAATTAAAAGGAACCATGATAAAGGTAAGACTGAAATGACAGTGATAAAGGGCTCAGGTATCAAAAGTAAACATTTATACATCTGTTTCCCACAAACTGACAAAAGGCCTTTTTTAATGTTGGATTGGTGGTCTATCTTTCAATCGTTTAGCTACCTATTAAGCCAGAATCACCAGTATACTAACCATAATGCTCGGGATGGAAAAAGTAAAGCTATAGAAAAACAAAACAAGGGGAAAGAGACTAAGTCAGAGAATAAACAAATTATTTCAGATTACTCACAAAACAGCCTTTCACAGCACCACTGACAAGGAGCTATTTAGCTTAGCTCATTAAATAACACATAACTTAGAACACTTTAAGGAACTTCAGTTGTTTCTCATCCAAAATAATAGATTTACAGTCAGTTTATGACCTTTCCAGCTTTCACATCCTCTGTTTGTCTTGCTTGTGTTCTGTTAAACAAGAAAAGTGTTGTGACCCATAATTGCAGGCAGATTCACAGCAGGTTTTGAAGAGCTTTTTTTGCCACGGTGTCCGAGCTGTCTCCATCTGCTGCTGTCTTGTGTGCTTCCCACAGGGGGACCTGGCTAATTTTTCAGTCAATTAGCAGAAGGGTTGCTTTTGTTCTCCAAGTGCACCCCCATGGGCTCCTCTTACACCCTGGACACACTATTCAGATGTTGGGAGTTTTGAAAAAGCGTATCATGTTATTTTTTTTCTATTGACCTTTGTGACATTGTTGGGCGAATGCTGTCTCCTGTAATCATAGACACTTACATTAAACTGTGTAGACTAACTTTGGAATGTTTTTAATACGAATATTAATAATACATGTAGCAATGACTTTTCTTAAATGATTTTTGCAATCTTATATCGAAGCCTAGTCTTCTTCATTCAGGAGGAACAAGTTGACATACTATTACTTCATCATAATCATTATTTACTATATATTTTACTCTCTTAATGGGAAAAAAGTTTCTTAACAATTGCTTTTGCTACTTACCTTCTAGCAAGGAACATTTAAATGTTGAACGGAAACCTCAGGTTATAAACACAACTCCAGTTTCAGTGACAAGTACTTACATATCAAAAGAAACAAAGAGCTTTAAATAGTAGATTTAATTGTCCACATATATGTTTATACCTTTGTATACCTAGCAGAGGGGTAACGCAAACATTATATAGTGGTTGAATAATAACCTGATAGTCAGGCTCCTTGTGTATTCTTTGTGTTGCTTTCTATGAATTTTAATCAGGGTTTGGCTAATATGCACTCCTTGCAAGACGGAAAATGCTGTTATTTCAGTATAACAAAATATTACTAGATTTCTGGAAAAAAGTCAGTGTTTTTTTCTGGAGGAATACAGTTGAGCTAATGGAAAGCAATACGCTTTAAGCCCCCAATTTATGCACATTTCATTTGGAATGCTATCTCTCCTAGGTGTCCCTGAGCCTAATCGGCTTCGAGAAATTTTGAACATCAGTGTGCGCAAGATATACTCCATGTGCTGTAGCGACCATTGTATACTGCGGGAGCGTATAGAATTCTTTTTTTAATTTCACTGGTGTATCTTTTATCTGTGATTTCTATCTCCAATGCAAATACGGATCAGTGAGGGTATTTTTCCTTCTCCTTAGCTCCACGATCACGCCGCTACTTTTTACGGTAGGATATCAAGCGGGTTCATTTTCCTGTAACCTTTCATCTGCCCAGCCTCTCGGCTATATCTTTCTATAGTTAATAAATATACTTTTTCTCAGTGTTAAGCAATAAAATATTCACTGGGTCTGAGCTGGGGTTAACAGATTTCTGAAAATTTTATTGCGTGACAGCCTGTCCTGAATAATCCCCTCAGCTGTCTCATGTTCTGGGGCAGAAATGATCTTATGTGTCACTCTAATAGTCTAGAATTACACTTGTATCACTGTCACCAGCATATGGGGCTGTGTATACCCCTAGGCCCAGCTCCCTCTCTTTCACGGCATTTAAAATGATAACATTTGGCAAAGCCAGTTTTGACAGAAAGTGAACTCTCCTTTCCGCGCCGGTGACAAAGCCGGCCACCGGAGGCCTGACACCGAGCAGCCAGTCATCGTACTCTTTGCTGGGTAATGATCGCGGGTTTCCCTCCTCTTAATAACCGCCTCGCTGCAAGGGGAGGCTTGAGTGCAAGTCTTCACTTAATTATACAGTCTTCGTCTTAAGTGCTTTATTCATGTGAGGGCTTCAGCTGCTCGGGCGTTAGCGTAGCTTTTTTTTTCTTCCACGCTGCCAAAACGTACCGATTGCTGGGCAGGCAACGGGAGAGGGAAGGACTTTGGGAAAATAACAGGCAGGAAAACAAAACGGCTTGCTTGTGCTCAAAAGCAAAACGATTTTAGGAACTGCGCTTCATATCATCATAATAAATCTCTGCATGTATTGCACTGCTGATGGCAGCTGCTAAAGGTGGTGTACAGCTTGTGTACAAAAGACTGAGAGGACGAAAAAAAAGAATTCAAAATGAAAGAAATGAAAGGTAAGAAAAAAAAATGAGTTACTCTCTAAAAGTGTGGCCAGGACCTGAAAGGTCATTTTTTAATACAAGCAAAATAAAATGTGGCAACTCAGGAACTTGGTGCTTAGAGGAACCTTTTAATTAGGTCTGCTAAACTAACCAGTAGACGTTTCTGAAATGCAGAAAGTTGTGCCAGCAGGTGTGCCTGGCAGCATAAGGAGGACATAGGACATTATTTACTGTTGCCACTAGATAAACCATATTCATACTTGCCTCCCACACCCCCTATTTTAGTTTAGAAGTTGAATTTGGAGAATATTTCCTTCGTACAGTTACTTTCACTATTCTAACTGGTATGTTTGTAAAGGAAGCCTCGACTCATTTTCCCATTTCCCATTCCCTTCTCCGTAATGCATCTTGTCTGAAGCTGTGATAATTCCCGGTGGATTTCTTTACTGATATGTGTTTTAGTCTGCTCTTAGGTAGTACACATTTCAGGTGGACTATTAAAAAACAGGATAAAGCTTTTTTTTTTTTTTTTTTGCTTCACCACCACCCAGCTGTATTAACACAATGTTATCTACAACTATTTTCAGTACTTTTGTACATAGCTGACTGTCCACACCAAGGAAATGACCCCTTTTGTTTTGCTTACATCCAGATGTTGATTTTAGAAACATCTGGGGAGGTTCCTCCTTTTTCTTGAATTCCTG
Source organism: Aquila chrysaetos chrysaetos (assembly GCF_900496995.4). Classification (NCBI taxonomy): domain Eukaryota; kingdom Metazoa; phylum Chordata; class Aves; order Accipitriformes; family Accipitridae; genus Aquila; species Aquila chrysaetos. Next base: position 69,531,944 of record NC_044007.1, read on the forward strand.
TTTTCAGAAAAGAAGAGCTGTCTTGAGCTGTCTCTCATTAGTAGCACACAGTGAAATGGGCTCCATAATATGGAGGAATGAGAGATGCCCTGGACTTCTGCAGTTTCACAGGGATCTGGAGAACTGAATCATCTCAAAGGGGGGAAGGATAAAAAAATTTTCCCAGAAAATTAACTTGTGAGAATGTCTGATAATCATCTGAACTGTTTGAAATTTGATTTCAACCAAATTCCAGATCTTTTGTGTTTCAGTCAATTCTCTTTCTACAATGGCAATCTCTTAGGGCTTACCACTGCACAACCTGAAACCCAATGATATGGTTGCATGAAGCGTAATGCTCAATGACCTCTTTTGTAGGACTATAGAGATCTCATTAACATTAATACCATTTGTGGAGAACCTTAGGACAATGTGAAGCAGAGCTTTAAAAAACATGCATTCACCCACAGATGTGCATTGAAATTTTAAAGACATGTACTGGATTGTTAGGAATATGCACGCTGAATTTTAAGCAGATCCCTGAAGTTTCTGGTGCCACTGCTTAAGCACTTCATTCTCTGCTATGTGCAGTGACTTTCATGAACAGTTTAAAGCAGTGATATGAACTATTTGCCTGAAACAACTCTGCACTCGTTCTTATACTACGGATGTCCTGACAGCTCTGTCATGATTCCACCCACGAAGACACAAACAGTCCCTCTCCACGTACCCACTAGTTCTTCTTATTGTGATTAATAGTCCTCAGGTAATTGGTGGTCGTGGAGCTAGCATGCGCATGACTCTGAACGTAGATCCTCACTACTGTATTTAGCTGCCCTGTCAAGCTTGGTACAACGTATACTGTTATTGAAAGCCAGATGATGACTTTAGGTCATGGTCCTTTGTGATCAATGTAAACATTCCTTTGCCTCCCAGTAGAGAAAGCAGTAATTTTGAGTTAAAATTATGTATCCTTGACTTGTCATTTCTGTTAACTTCTGCCTGTAGATGATTGTGTGTGTGCATCTAAACATATATGTGCACTTATTTGTGTGAATGCTTATATATATATATAGATGCACGCACCCACAAACACATGCGCAAATATATAAGTATTTGTCAAATTATATGCTTGGTTCAGTACTTTTGCACTGCCTACACGTGGCTTAATGTGTCTGTTGCTGGTAGCATTTTAAAACCATTTAGTAGCTGATGTCAGTAACTTGTTGGCAACACAGATACTCAGTGGTGGGAAGAGAGGAAAACAACAGCGAGAAACTTAGAATACAAGCTGCTGATAATGCACACTGTGTTTAAATAAAGTATGCCCCATCTGACAAGCATATACCTAAGAGCTAACCCATATGTGCTCAGATAAATGGAGCTTTATACTACTGTATGGAGACAGTGAATAAGACAGTAACAGGTTCAGTTTAAGTGGCTAGTTGGGATTGCTTTTCTTCATGAGGAAGGTCTCAGGTATAAGGGAAGATTGTATCATTCCAAGATGGCTGCCTATAGACACAGAGAAGTTCATTACTCGCCCAATTACGTGCATGATGAAAGAACAGAGCAAAGTTGAGAAGATGTACAAGCTTGGTTCTGCCTATATGGCCAGTCTGAGAAGAGGTAATAGTCACTTGCTGTGAGTTTTGGTCTCAGTGGTATTAGCTTTTCTGCAAAAGCAGGACCTCTTGGGTTTTGTCTTTAGGATTCAAAACATGGCATTTTCAGCTGGATTACCTGAGTTAAAGCAGTCAAAAAGTAATATTAAGTGCAGATAAAGTACAAGAAAGTAACAGGGGAAGAAATAGAACTGTGAACCATGTAACAAACTGCATTTGCACACATTCTGATGGTCACCTGTTAAAATCTGTGTGTTATTTCAGAATTCAGTCACATGAAAAAAGGATGCTTATAAATTATGCTTTATGGATATTTATAAGCTTATTTCTTTATTTCCATAAAGCTTATTTCTAAGCTTTATGGAAAATGTATCTTCTTATCAAATATTGCATCATTCAAAACTCTTTGAAAGCAATTAAGCAAAGTTCCTAAATGCAATACTTACCTGCTACTCATAATTCCTTCCAAACAGACATCCTCTTGCAGAATTTGTTACCACAGCCGGTAGAAATGGCCATACTCATGTGATTGTGACAACTTAACTATCATAAAATAAAATTAGTTGCCAGATTGCTTTTTATCAATTTCTGCATCCAGTTCAGAGTACGCATAGCTGAACATATGAACCACACCGTGTACCATGCTGTCTCATCATCTTACACTCAGTGGCTAATACCTGACATTTTCCTTGTACAAAATCCACCACTTTTTTTGCCGAACAGAGTTTTATTTATATTTATTCTGATCAACTTTTTTCTAATGGGGTGACCTCCTAATCTCAAATTGTAGGGGGGAAAACTTGAATAATTATATCACATGGATGAGTTCCATAGGATTTCTCAGAAGGCTTTATCAATACAGTTGTATGAGTCAGATTGTTTTACCCAGATAATCACATTAAGACTAAGGCATGCCAAAAAAGTTATTTTGCCTGGCAGACCTAGGTTTGCCACAACATATACTAGGCAGTTATAATAATACCTATATGAAAATAGACCTTTTTTTTTTCCCTGGATAGTTTTCTGTATAAGGTACAAAATAGGTATTTAGAAAAATGGTGTTCTATTCTTGGCACTGCCAGTGACCTTCTGAAGAACCCTGGCTAGGTGTTTTAGTCTCTGTGCCTTTTTCCGGAGCAAACTGTAGAGAGTTTTCTCTTTTTCTTCATCTGTTTAGACTGTAAATGTTTACTCAGAGACTGTTGCTTACTCTGTGAATGCATAGTACCTGGCAACTTTTTCAGGTAGTAAAGAGTGGTAGAAGAGTGAGAGGCAATTACAATCAGTCTTACTTTTGTCTTTTTAATTTTAGTTTCTTTTGGTATTTAACATGGAAGCAAAAAATTGGCTGAGGGGAAGTTGGCTGGTTTGGCTGGGTGTGTACTCAGAAGCCATATGCTTCAATGTAATACAGTAGAAATGATTATTTAAAGAAAAATCAATGCACTTGAGTCAGAATAAAGTGGAGTATCAAAAAAACAACAAAAATATTTTTTTTATTAATGAGTGATCAAAAAAGACATAGAAATAATCTTTGGAGACAAGAAATGAGATTTTACACTCTCTACATGCTAATCTTTGACTGGAATAAAGACAGCATGGGTACCAAGTTGTCATGTTGTGAATACTGAATTTTGGGATGGTATCACATACTAACAATTTGCTGTGGCCTTGTATACACTGAGGTAAACCGTACCAAGTGCAAGCTTGTTGTAAATTCTTGTAAATATCATTGTGCCAGCCTTTTTGATCCTCTATATGCTGGGATTACTTAAGCAAGCTTAATAGTTAACCAGTGTAATGTGATTTGTATTCACATTTGTGTATGAGTTAAATCCTTGTCCTTTCATGGATGAACCTCAGAAAGTTGTTTCCAGCTACCAAATATAGTCAAATATACATTAACTTGTAACAAGAAGCTATGTTAGCAAAAGTCAGATAGACAAAATACAACTGTTACAGAAAGGTAGGGGAAAACCCAGGTTTGATTTTCAAGGTTCGTTGCATTTGATTGGTTCAGAAGATGTCACAGTTTATCTATACCTAATGAGAATTCCTTATGCTGGTATGTCATATCTGTACTTGAACCAAATAAATTATCCAGGCCATAATAGGAATGATACTGCAGGAGAAATACAAACAGCGTTAGGACCACTTGAGATGGGGTGAAGTCATAGTCACTTGAGGCAGAATCAAGTGTATGATGTGGAATGGTGTCTATGAAGCTGATGAATGAGGGGCCATTATAAAGCCCAGTGCTCTATTTAAAAGGAAGAGAAAGGTATGTGTACAACATAAAAATAGAAATGCTTTCTGTGGCAGGAGATCAGAGTAACAACTATGAGAAACAACTGTTAATATGATTGAAAATAATTGGTTGCTTTTGTTCATGATCATACGGAGTTTTATCACTACTATGAGGATGACTAGAGATTTAGTTCATTACACCCTGGATACTAAGAAAAGAGGAAGAGCGATAAGCCTGTTTCTGTTTCAGGAAATAAAAGTGCTACAAACTACAGTGTCAGACAGAGCATTGAAAAGAAAGAGTTCTAGCTCATGGATACCAATATTCTTCAATAGAAAGCAAAAAGAAAATTACATAAGCATTTTAGGAAAAGGTAGAAGCAAAAGCCTTTTTGAATTTCAGTAATACTGAGTGGTAAGGTTAGAATTTCTTTGTATATCATTAAGTCCACTACATCGCTTTAAACATTAGGTCTAGAGTAAGCTGACAAAGACTGAAGAAGCTAAGACAGACAACTGTAATAGCCCTAGTGATGTTTTTTAATTCAGCTATGTACCATTTGTAGTCACCTGGAAAAACTTTCAGAAAATGTCAGAAAAACATCTGGAGATCAGAATTATTAAATGCTGCCACTGAGGCTTGACTCATATTATGGTGTTCCCATAAAACTAGGCTTCTTCAACATCATTTTTAGTGCTTTTAAAAAAAGATCAGATGAGTACAAATAAGACTCAGTATGAAATTTAGTATTGATCTCAATAGCTTTTGTGTTGGTGTGAGCATTTGACACCCATTTTCTACTCACTCAGTGAAGATGCTTAGTAATGTAATTCAGTGCCAGGTCTTGCTATTCTGTTGTGTCTTGCCAGGTCATGTCAATGGCAAAATGAACCTCAATAAGGAAAAAAAAAAAAAAAAAAGCCTTGAAGAAAGGAGAGAAGCCATAAAAATTATAGAGAATGGAACAGTTAAATCAGGGCCAAACCCTTTAATGTTTTAATGGAAGATAATCACCTGAATCTGTCCACTGAAGTTAGTATGACCTACAGATGCTTTCATGAGTCACTGGGTCTGAGCTAATATACTCTGGTGAAAGATGAGACATATGGCTTAGACTGCTCTGTGCTAATGCTTCTATTCTGGATCAGAGTTGACTTTTGTCTGGCCAGGCTGAAAATGCGCAGATTGAAGCTGGCTCTGTTTTTATCCATCCGTGTAAACATGCCTGCTGAAAACTTTCAAGAACTGGACTTCGTGTCTGTCACATGATGAGTAAAAGTGTCACTGTTTGAATGCTCTGAATTAAGAAGTCAATAGTTATCTGGCAGTGTATTTGATGTAGTACCATCATATTTTAAATGAGCCATGAATATGACAGAAAAGTCATATTTTCTTCAAGGTAAAATAAAAAGAACAGGGTAGAGAATACACCAGAAAGAAAAAAAAAATCAGAGAAATGTTCCCTAAGTTAACATTACTCTCACCCATCTGGGAAAGTGTCTCTGGCTTTGCAGCACCATAGGCATTTGTAGCAAGTAGCATAAGTAAAGGGTTGGCATCTGGGGGATGCATAGGGCAGGTTTCAACTACAGCAGACTTCAAGCATTCAAATCTGAATTGGATTTCTTTAACTTGTGCTCTTCATGGTCAAAAAACTCTTTCACTTCCTGGCAGAAAGGATCGCAGTAGGTCTCTCAGTGGGTGTTTTGCAAGTTTGCATGAGGAAACATCTACTTCAGGAGAAGTGGATAGCCTTTTACAATATTCTTTGCTAAAGTCTTCAGGGCAGCATTGCTGTGTGGCTGAACCTCCAGTACCACTTGCGTACAGGATGGGTACAATCCTTCCTGTGATCCTGTCTAGGTAATGTAGCTCTTCGTACCCAGGTGGCTTCCCTGTTTCTGCCCTTTCAGATTTGAGAATCATAGCATTTTCTTAATTTTTGCTGCTGCTTCTGTCAATGGCTTTTATCTGTTCTGAGGCTGAGAGATACAAAGGAGTATTGTGCAACAATATGGAAACTCTTTCAGGCATTCGAAGCATCTCACCTGAATTTTTGGTTTCACGTTAATTCAGAATGCAATGTGAAAGCTAGAGGTCTTGAAAATGTACAAACTGAGCACCCGTAATTTTCACCCGAACTCATTCAAACTGAAGCCAGCAGGTTTCAAAGAGCTCTAATAATTACTGAGAGACTTAGCAAAGGCTTGTCTGATCCTATATTTGTGACTTAGCAGAGCATTCTAACCTGCTTTCACACTCTCTGTAGCCAAATTAAGAGCTCTTAGACAATGATGGATGGCAAGTCTGCCACACTCTGACTTTAAAGAAGTTGAAATAAAGTACCAGCTGGAAAGAAATAATGGAAATGTGGATGGGCTGTTCGGTACACATGTAAATGTAAATAACACATATGAGTGACAGCGGAACTGAAAAGAAAGGCTTTAAAATATGTTTCCACATCCCCCAAATAAGGTATTGAAATTCTAGGATACAGACCAATACATATCACTATCAGAAAAAAAGTATTTGAAACATGTAAAAGGAGTTAGCATAAATCCATAATAGTAACCTTAAAAGATATAATGGATTTGCTCTCTGATGCAGAAGTTTAAAGGCAAGACTCAGATAGCAAAAAAAGTGAAGTGACTCCTTTGAAGACAATAAACTTGGTTTTCATACACAATGGCACAATCTTGTAGGAGCAAGAAAAAGCATACCTCAGAAGGCATTTACGCCTTTCCCTTTTTCTGTCCTCCGTGAAGGTGATTATGATACCTCATACAGTCCTACAGAAAAAAAACAGAGGAAAGGGTCATGTTAGAGTTTAGCTTAGTGTTAATATACCTTTTTCCAGAAAGACTGACTGGCAGGTGATATGCTGGACTGCTGTGTCTGCTACTTAGCGTGAATACATCTTGTCACCATCTTCTTTCATTTTTGGCTGCACTTTGGTTACGAGGTCTTGTGGCATTGTGGGTACTGCACTCTTACTTCATGGTCGTCCTGTTGCCAGAAACCTTTACTCAGGGATTTACGTACGGAAATCAATATTTGTACTGGATTAGTATCAGATTTTCAGATGCTGTGTGAGTGTCTAAGCGTTGCTACTAATTGTTGTAATCAGCTTGTTACAAAACCAGGGATCCTACCCTGCCCTCAGATGTTCAGAGAAGGAGTGTGACTTGTACAAGGATGTGAATTTCTCTGCAGGTTTCTATATATTTTCCCCAAACTAGTCCTGGATATAATATGTGGTAATTGCTGAAGAGAAACAAAGAACAGAGAGTTAGGAAAATGCAACATCTTTCTGACTTAAGTTTTCTATAAATAGGACACTGAAAGAAAAAGTCACTCTTTATTTAATTCTACTGAATCCAGAGGTGTTCCACGTAGACTGAATTTATGCAGAGACAGACAGACTGAAAGAAAAAGATAGATAGAGATAACAGAAGGAGACTGATAATCAGCAGGGTAGGTAGCATGTCTAAAACTACAAATCCTTTCAGTTATGGAAATACATATAAATGGTTCTACAATGTCTTTAAAATTTAACCTCTGAAACACGCACCTTTTGGAGTTCTTTTTTAGCAACAAACAAACAAATGCTCAAGTTGCTTTAAAAAATGAATCTTCACAGACATCTAATCTTGAACAAGAGCTGATTGATTAGATCTGAATCCAGCTGGATAACACCAACTCACTTATACAATCCCAGTTCAATTTTTTTTTATCCATAGGCTACATCAGTTTTTGAAGTATGGCTTTCAAGGCCACGTTGCCATTGGAAAAAAAAATCTGGCATGTTTCAGAGTTCAGGGAGCATTACAGGAGAATTATTTTGTATATCTTTGTTGAACTAAGACATTATGTTTTCCAAAAAAGTCAAAATAGGAACTGAATTTCTTTAAGAAATACAGTGATCTGTCATAGAGACTCAGTAAAAAAAATTGTGATAAGGGAAGATTTATTTTTCATTCTGTATTTAAATAATCTACTTTTTTGAATGTATAAATCTAATGTCAGTTTTCTGCCTTCTGTGGAAGAGACTGTGATCAATTTACCTCTGCTTTAGTTCTGGACAAACAGTATGCATCTGTTGCAAGTTCATTTGAATAACTCGATGCATGTATATCCTGATGAAACACTAATAGACACAGTGTAGCCATACTACACAGGCACACTAATATGTTTGCTAAGCTGATCAATAATAAGATTGATCAGTCTTTTGCTTGGCCAAGTTAATCATGCTATTGATCAGCTTAGCAAACACATCGTTTTCCTCGTGCACTTTTGCTGTACAGGCTCTTCTTCCCCACCCCCATCAACTGGACATCAGGAGATTTCAGAAAATGAAATATAACAACATTTTCTACAGTAAGTGCTCCTATTACTTCAGGCTCATCTTCTACAGACAACTATAACATTTCATGATTAAGTTGTTTAGATTTCTTAACCTTCTCTTGCAAGTTTGAGTGCTGTTGTTAAAAACCTGGGAAAATGTCAGAATTTTTTTTCTAAGGCATAAGACACTGAGCCGAGGCTCTGGCTCTAATGAGGTCCTCTTTCTGGCATTAAATATTTGAGATTCCCTCATCCTATGTGCATCCTATAAAAGCTTGTCTTGCTTTAGAGGCTTTAGGCTTTCTTAAGGGAAATCATTTAATTGCAGAGAAAAGTTCAATACAATCAGAAGATATGGATCTTGGGGTGTATTATTAGCACAGTACTTGGAGATTTGTCTTTGGAACTATACAGCGAGACATTCAATAGTCTCAAATTAGCATTAAAGAGAATTTCACAGTTATATCCTTATATGTAGTGACAAAAAAGGCTCTTAAGTATGAAAATAGGTTTATTACATTTAGGCTATACCTTCTACAAGGTTTGCTTACTTTTGTATCTTGTTTCGAAAGCCTGAGTTTGTGCCAGTGTGCCATGTTAACAAAACAGTTCTCAAGCACTTTTTACAGCTCGAAGCACATAGTAATGTAAGGCTTATTTTCCATACAAAGCCTCTTCCATTAGTGATAAAATAGATTCCCCACTGCAATTACAAACCAGCATTGGAAATGGTTGCTGTTTTCTGGTGTGTATCTTAATGCAGATAGCAAACAGAAAGTAGGAAAGCCAGGCTTCTCTGGATTTAGCAAATATCTTGTGGATTAGAAGAAGTGGGAGGAGTATGCGAATGGCTGCAAGTACTCATGATTATGATTTGTTTATGGCATACTGTGAAGGACAGATGTCACTGGAAACATAGTATCTTAGAGCAGATACTCAGCTGATGGAAACTGGATTTGCTCAATTCAAATGTCTCACACAGTTCTTCTTAGGTAATACCAGAGCACAGTTCTATACCTCCATTCTTTGGGACAAAAGAATCAGAAAATATGTAAAACATCTTATAGACAAGTGAATTTTCTAGGTTTTTTTGAGAGGTCAGAATGTGGGGAGAAAGGGTTTTTTCAGAAGATAACTGCTGTAGTTCTAAGGTGCAAATAAACTGGTGAGAAGTTAACATTTGTGGGAAAAGTTGTTACGATAGAGCCTATTTTTCTAGTTGGAGTATAGCTAGAAATTAAACCTTTGCTAGAAACAGTGCATTACATGAGGTTGGGTGATGGGACTCCCCTCCCAAAGTTTCTAAACCCTAAGCAGACTCAACACAAATAGAGAACCTTGAAAACCACCCACGTAATGTAACCTCCCACTAATTCATGTTGTAAATAATGTACTTGCTTCCAGTCTCCTTTGTGTGGTCTCTTCACAGTCCCAGAAGACGTAGAAGGTTCTGTTAGCTGCTCAATTTCTGGTTAGTTTAACAGTGTTTTGTGTAAGAGTTCATAACTAGACTCAGAGATTTCAACCTAAGGGAAGTTATTTCTTAAAGACCTATTGTATCTATCTGGCTGTAAAATCCTCAGTATAGTGTCAATTTACATTTTGGAGAGCTCATTTTCACAACCGTATGATTGGAAATAGAAACAAATTTTTTCAAAAATGTTGTCACATTTTTAAAATTTGAAAACATCCAGTGCAAGATTGAAAGTCTGGAAGGTCTACATCTCCAATTGACGTTAGCTCAAATACTAGCTGCCTGGCTCTGTAGACAACTCGCTCAAGATATCTTTGGTTGGTGAACAAAATGGAAGACCTTGAAGCCACTAGCAATTATAAAAATGCCAGCCTGAATTAATTAAAAAAAAGTAAAAGACCGACTTCTGATTTAGTAGGTACCACCAGGCTGTTGTGGGTAAATTTTGCTTGTATGAGGGTGATCACTGAGTCTCTAAGATCAGGGAATATTTTTAGGGGTAGGTGGATTATCTGATTTTTCTATGTGTGAAGGGTATGAGACTAAAACTCCTGGAGGCACAACCTTGTAGCCAGTCTTTGGAAAAGACAGAATTCTCTCACTGCCCTGTTTATGCACTTGAACTTTAACTCAAAAGGTGAAAGAAGAGCTTCATCTGTATTTACCCACCAGAGACACTGATGAATGAACAACAGCTAAAGTGAGGGTTTTCAAGAAACAAGTTTTTTATAACCTGAAAGAAAATAAATTGCTAGTCTCAGCCTGCACTTTTAATCTTTTCCTAATATTTTAAACTGGAAGCCTTTGCTGGAAGCTGTTCAGCATGTTGTATATGGGTTGGGCACAGGACGAGAAATGGCTGCTTTAGTCTGGCTGCCACGTGGGGATGACTTTTAAATACACCTTCTGCAACTGTGGTGTTTTCTTCTTCTTCTTTCTTTCTTGCACTGTGCAGTTGGCTGTGTGGCATCTCTATCAAAAACATGGAGGGTCCAGGACTACAAAGAAGGTCATTTGTAATGAGGAGAGAAGGTGGAGTCTAAGCCGTGGGTCTCATACTGGCATTGCCAATAACTACAGCTTAGAGAAAGAAGGGTCATACTGCCGCAGGGCCCTGACTGTAAATGGTGCTTCTATTGCTTTAAAGACTACATAATTTCATTCCACTTAAGTCAGCAGACTAGGAGTATGTGTAATGATCTTCTTTTCACCCTCCAGGGTCTGAGCAAGAATGGTTCCAAGACCAAGTTTTCTGGCTGCCATAAAGATTTCAAACGAAGAGTTTAAATCTGTGTGCAAGAATATTGAAGGTGCTATTAATGCTTGTTTGAGCTTTAGGAATGCCCTTTGACATCCTCCATCACTATTCCAAGCAAGTAGTACAGATATTTCAACTTAAATAACTGAAACCAATTCTTACTTTTACAGGAAGTCTGAAGAGATAGTTTTAACACTACCTTGCCCAAATAAAGCAAAGTTAAGCAGTACATTTAAAGAATATCTCACCACAATACTCCTGATTTTTTTTTTTTTTTTTGAGTGACAGGAATGTCTCTCTGTTATTTTAATTTTTGCAAACTTAGTGAGTTTTTTCTGCCATTTCTATTTAAGAAAAAAATCCTAATCTATTTTTAGCACTCTGGGACTCTGTCTCCACAACATCTTTGATAGAAAATGTAGGGATTATGCCTTTTTACTTCTCTTTTGTAAAATATCAATACTTTATGCTGAATCTAAGATATCCCTGGAGGACAAGGAAAAGGCTGGGCAGAGAGAGAGAAGTCTGAACATTTCCTGGGCAGAGGCTGAATTTTGATCTACCTTATTTTTACCTTTGGAAACATGCTCATTTAAAAGGACAAAGGCTTCCATCTTTGAAATTTGACATTGCATTGGAAGCTGTTGCTGAATAAATATGTTTTATTTTAGGGATAAAACCAGCAGCAACAGTGTTCCACTACAAAGTCTGAAAGCCTTCTGCAACATTTAATGAGATACAACTTATTTTGTGCAACTTTCAGGTCTTTATCATTCACTAAAAGACAAATTTCACCTCCAGGTCCAAAACCCAGGAGTACCTCTGTGGAGTGGGAAATGAGAGGTACATAAACTCAGGCACTTAAACTGAGAATAAAATTTGAAGCATTATAATGATGTTTGTTCACTGCATACTGTGTGCCAGTAACTCACATCTCCAGGGACACAAATACTGGGATGCAGTAACCAAGCAGGGGCTTGATTAGAAAGGCCATTACGCAGTGTTGTACTCCTGGATTTATACTACTTTCTGATCTGCAGAAAAGTAAATATAGAGACAATCAAGCCCTCTATTTTTTAGCAGGCATTTAAAAAAAAACCCCAAACAACACACTAATTTCCACAATTTAATTCGAAGCCACACCTTTTTTTCCTGCAAACTCTGGAGAAGCTCATTATGCTTAATGTAGACTTCAGCTTCTGAAGCACAATATGATGGGCCAGCTGCACAAGATGACTGCACACTTTCTCAGTTAAGCTATCCTGTAAATATGCAGCAGAAAGAAGAATCTCATTTAAAAAAAAAATTGTCTCTGATCTCAGTGGTTGTTAATTGCTCCTGATTATCTCAGCACTGAAACCTAAAGATAACAATTAAAATGTGTGTCTCAACTAATAAAACACCTGATCATTCTAGCAAATACCATGCTTATGTAATGGGTTTATATGCAATTTCTGGATTTTTTGCAGCATGCAGCAGGGGAGCTAATAGCATAGACCGATATTAAAAAAGGATGCAGGTTTCCCCTTGATTACATTCCTTGGTCCTCCCCTCAGAAAAGGGAAGCAATGAGGAAGAACTCAAAAGGAAAAAAAAGTGACCCTCTTTTAAAAAAAAAAACAAATGCACAGATTTCTGAACCATTGATAACTCAGGAGCAGATTGTCCTGGAAGCTTATGAGTCTGCTCTGTAAGCACTGGTACAGAATAATTGAGAAAGGACCAAGAGAAAAGCTAGCCCATGTCTTTCATGGTGAAGACTCCTATAATATTATAGAGCTTTCACTCTGGCAATGCTTGCTTGTCACAGGAACCTCTAAAACAAAAAGACCAATTTTAAACTTTTCAAATAAAATGTATATTCAATAAGAGGGGAGGGTGTTTATACAAGACCTCTGTCATGATCTATTTTATGTTATAATCAATACATGAGCATGTGTACAAATAGAATATGCTGTGGGTTTATTATATACATTTGGGATTTTGAAAAGGATAGCTTGTCAAGGACAGAAACTTTGCTGAGAAGCATTTTAAAAATCAGGAAAAAATGGAAATTGAAACTAAATTATTTAAAAGATTTTTCCTCCTTAAAAAGAAGTTTGCTTGTTCTTCAGGACATATAATTGAAGAAAGCAGTTTCCTTACTTAAAGACACAAAGTGGTCTAGAAGAAAAAAAAGCAACAGTAAAAATTATATGCATGTTACTACACACAATATGGCAAACAGAAAGAAAAAAAAGGGAAAAGAATCAAAGACAGTAAGAAAAGCAGAACGACTCATTCAAGGACCAGCAGAACAGTGAGAAAATTTAAAGTATATGAAGAATTAAAGGAATCATACAATGACAATTCAGTCCTATTTGTCTTAAAACAGTACTGAAACAAACTGGAAAGGTATTACTTGATATTTCTCTCCCTGAACTAAAGAGTGATGGAAGCTTTGTCGTTTGGGTTTTGGGTGGTGGCTTCTGGTGGAATGAAGCAAAGAAATGTCACAAGACTCTGCTTACTGCAGGAAGTTGAATTACTCAAAACACGTAGCTGTGCAATTCCTATCTTTTTTCCTGCTCAGTTAAAGGGGATACTGTCCCATATATCTCCCTTGCAAACCAGCCAATGTGCAATGGACACCCTCAAATCCTGGCAAAAACAGTGGCATCGTAAAGAATATTTCTCCCACTCAGTCTAGTTGTCTTATATAGCTTATTTATGGCTCTCCTATATAGTTATCCCAAATGCGTGCCGATAAGAACTTATCTATCACATACCACCACATTTTGTCTATATATGAATATCAGCTTCAAATAATTTAGTTTAAAGAGAAATAGGGTAATAGAAAGAATAAAATTCATTGGATGATGGACCTATTGTTTGGAAAAGTGAACACGGTAAATAAATAGAAAACATTTTAATCAGAGAACAAATAATAAGTTTGAATTAAACGCAAAAGTTAAAAAGAAAAGCCCTGTGGTTAATTGTGACCATCTCTGAAAATATTCCAGACAATATGAGGAAGCAATTTAGGGGGTGGTTGCCAAGAGTTGTACAAACACCATTAAGCAATAAATTTGAGAAAATTACATGATTATGGAGTTCTCTGGTTTGTATACTACGCAAAATAATCCACTATTTTTCATAAATACGGCAAAAGAAGATTTTGTATCATTGGATAGATTTTAGGAAGCCAAAAATACAATAAATATGGAAAGATTTTGAAGAAAAGTTTACTATCACAACATGAAAGAAATGGCTAATAGTATCTTATGTGAATTATGTGCTTGTAAAGAGCGGGGAAAGGCATAGTATTTAATGAAAACCAGAGAGAAAAGTTTAAGTACAAAACATTAAATACAAAGTTTAATGTACAAAACATTCAAAAAATGACACACTACAGATGTAAGAACAGAAAGTTAGGAAGTAATTTTCCAGAAGTATTGAAACTTTAAATTGTATGACTATCCTTTTTTTTTTTTTTTTTTTTTTTTTCCCCGAATGGTACAAACAACAGTAAAGTAGTCAGAGACTGAGAAAAATTGTGACAAAAATCTAAGCAACACTTCCATATTAGTAATGAAAGTTTAAGCATCTTGCAAAACTGTGGAAGTAATGATTTAATGAAAAAAAAAAAAAGGTTATTCTACTTAAATGTAAAAAAAAATTAATTAATTGAACACAACATATTCCTAAGGTTTCTTAAATTAATATGGAAAAATAATTGTATTTGCTGAATGTTTAAAACGTACAAAGCCAATCAGTTCAGGAAATAATTCTGGACATTTTGTAAAAGATGAATACAGCTTAATTTGATGTGTTTTTAACAAATCTTTGCTATCTGTTTCCAAAATTATTTAAAATTTTTAGTGTTTGATGTACTACTACTTTGAAGAAATCCATTAAAACCTTTAAACATCTTTATGCTTTCTTTTGTTTGACATGAGCAATAGTTGTTGGTTTTTATTAAGTGAAGTATTTCAGCTTCATATAAGATTGGCTCTACAGGCAGGAGTAGCTGTAAATCACACTCGTTAAATTCAGAATACCTACAAAGGTTTTTAACAATGGTTCTAATCAATTATACCACTAGAATATTAAAGAAATATTTCGTGTGAATAGTACAAATTATTTTATACTTTTTCATTGCTTCTTACATATGGAGGTATTTATGTTAAGGAAAGAGTCATTATTCACTTTAGGTCATAAAACATTTCTTCATCGTTTTGCCTGGGATGTCTTCTGAGCAGCTGCAAAAGTGAATCCAGAGCGATATATTTTCATAGCTTTGGGAGAAGTATTGAAAACTATGCCATGAATTGTTCATGTCATATTTAATACAGTATGCTCTAAAAGACCAGAAACCAACTTTTCAAGAAGCTATTGTATAGAAGGAACATTTTAATAACAAATCAGTGTGTTCTGAAACTTAGGTAGAATAAGGAAACATGGACAACACATTGTAAATATGTTTATCACAAACTGCCGCAAATAAAAACCTAAATAATTTGCTTGTCCTTTGCTGATCCATAACAATGCTAAGCTGTGTTTTGGCATAGATAAAAAGATACTCTCTCAGTTCAATATTTTTTTTGTAGCTTTACATTGAACTGTAATATTTCCATATTTCCCAGGCTAGTTACATTGCCTGGATTATTCTAATATATTGACTAATACTAGGAGAACCCAGAGAAATTGCCAAGCCTCTTAAAAAAGGATGGTCCATGTGTAATTAGGACCCTTGTAGTTTTTCTCATAGGTTCTCTTATGCCTTCAGCAAACAAAAGCTCCTAGGGAGACATCCCCAAACAATGTTATTCTTGGGGTCTTACTTTAACAAGGTGTTCAAACACCACTCAGAGCAATTTTCTTCTTGGACCTTCGTGCAATCCTATTTTTTGGAATTGCTTCTCTTCCTTTTAGAAAAAAATGGATCTTAAAGTAGTGCTGCTGTATCCTCCACCCCTTTTCTCCAGCCTCTCCCACTCTAAGCAATTTCTGGAAGGATTAGTAGCTAATTGGAGTCAGCTGTAGAGATTTACTTCCCATGTGACAGTTTACTCTGTCACAATTCACTACGCAAAAATTTACAGGAACGGTCAGGCAGGAGGTGTGAGTAACGCTTGTAGTGCCCTGCAGAATTTTCCACAGATTGTCCTCTCTGCTTATTCTGTTTTTCAGTAAAGCAACCACTAAAGGGACAGTTGAGGGATCTCAGAAACTCCTGCCTCTTCTCGGATTCACCACACGTAGCTCCCAGCCAGCCGGTTATCTTAACCTTCCACTTGTTTCTTCTATGAAAAGCATTTTCACACTGCTGAGGGGTTTTCTCTCAGGGTGTGATGTAGTCCGAGCCCTACTTAGGGAGGAAAGTTACATCTGGCTATAGATCATTTGACCTCCTCCATGTAAAAGCCCTGGTTAGCTAAGAGAATAAGGCCACACAAATATCTGACTCCTCTAGTTCTTGTCTGGGAGGAAGACCACTTTGTTCACGCTCTTACTGCCTGTTGGTTGAACACAACTGCAAGCATGTAATAATACATTTTCCTGGGCCTGAAAACACTAGATTATATATATTTTATTTATATATATAAAATTTATATTTATAAAGAATTAAAAGCTGATTAATTCTTTTAACTCAACTAAAAAACTGACTATGATGTAATATCATAAATAGAATCTAGACATCACAAATTAAGGAAAACATCTCCACTTCCATAAATCTAAATGTAAATATGCTGTTGAAACTAGAAAGACTGAGAGCAAATGTAAAAAGTTACGTTTTATTACTTTGTAAGCTAGGAATTTACTTTTGTCAGGGAGACTAAGATGTCTTTTCACATTTTCTAAGACTTTTAAAAAAATATGAGTGCAGTTGTAAATAAGTATTCAAATATCTGATATTAGTGTATTTACAATGACATTATTCTAAAGGGACTTTGCTCAAGTTTCACACAGACATGTTAATAACTCTTGGTTATACTTCATTTATTTTTATCAAGTCCTTTTTCTGCAGGTGCATTTGTTTGTCTGTAGTATGCATAGAAACTGAGAGCAGAAATATCTTCTGGCAAGAAAATACAAGGCTTCAATGGCCTTGCATGCTCCAGTGGAAAGTGGTGAGTATGACTAGGAGTATCTGTAGGAGATACTTGCAGTTTGTAGGAACTGGTTAAATTCCTTCCAAATGGGTCATAAGAAGACAATCATAGCCTCATAACATTGAGTTTAAAGCCCCAAAGAGATTATTAAATCATCTAATATGACTTCTCATATATCACATCCCTTTAAATTTCTTTTAGTTACACCTATAAAGAATCCAAACAATCATGCTTAACAGAAACATATCTACAAGAAAGACCTGAAGATATGTATTGGGTGGATCATTCACTACTTGTGTTTGTACAAGCCAGGAGGAGACCTGGACTTTGAAAGGCAGGCAGCCAGCTATGGGGGAGAGGGAAAACAAGAACACCACCAGTGGCTGCCTCTGCTGGGGATTCTGTTTTATTCCTCCCACCAAAGCCATTCTAGTTCTACTACCTCACTTTACAATTAATTAAACTCAGTGTTAAACCTTGCTACCAAAGTTCTCATTTAAATTATTTCTGAACTCAACTCACAGCCAGTCATTCCTTTTTTCTTTTTTTTTTTTTTCCTTTTTTTTTTTTCTTCAGTGTAAGGCTCTTCCAGACCTGGGAAATTTTCCTGGTATTCTAAGATTAATTACAAATTAATATAATTTGGCTATGAATGCAATAGGATATCTTTAAAAAAAACCCCAAACACCTCTTGTGCTCATGTTATTTAGATTTGATTATTTAAAATATTTATTCCTGCTAGACATATTTCTTCATTTACTAATGGATTAGAAAGTAGTTCATCATTCATAAAGAATGCAAATACAATGCCCTACTTACTTCCAAGTACAGAATAAAATAATATTTATTGAACATTTGTTTGTTTTCTGCATCGTTACTAACACCACTCCGAGTAAATGTTGACAATTCACAAACTAAGGCTCCCGCTAGGAGTAGTGTAGTTCCTGTATCATAACAACTCAGTTACGGCAGCTACGTACAGTCTAGAAATTCAAGGTACTCCCACAAAGGAGTTACGTGCAGATAGACAATGCCAGAAAGTAATAATGGGATGGTAGGGAGTGACAAAGCACACGTAATTTGTGCTTGAGTGAACTGTGAGCGTAGTCATGTCTATGCTCCTACCAACAGCCCTGCAATTCTGCTATTGCCAGGCTTCACCAACATTCGTCTCTACCCAGAACCACTCTCTTTGGCCACAGATGTCAGATTGGCTTGATCTATGGGGTAAATGCCTCATGATTCTTTAATTTAATGATTGACTCTGACTGTATTGAAGCTGGCAAACAGAAATTGCAGTGGTGAGAATGGAGCATCAGGTTCTCCTGTATTTACTACACGAGAATACGCTCAGGGCTATTGGCTAGGACAGTTATCTAAGGAAGAGCTTTGCTAATTGCACAAACCAAGTTGGTTTGTTGGAGGACACAACTTAGACAAAACCTGAAGAATTGGTTAGTCATTAGGAGTAATATGCCACTAGCCACATCATGCATATATCTTCAAGCCAGTTACCTGGATTGCTTGAATCAATAGACAGAAGGATTCTGCTATCCAAATTATGAATAATACAAAATAATATAACCATACCAGAAGGCCATAACAATGGCTCAGCTGCCTGTCATTCAGAAAGTGAAAGGGCAGCCAAATAGAATTTTTTGGAAAAAGAATATCTACATGCAGCTTTCTCTCTTTTCACCACTTTGAAGGGCTATCATTTTCTCATGCCTACTGGAGTGATAGGTTCATGACCTACCAATAAGTAGGATGAGTTCAGAAAC
This sequence comes from Aquila chrysaetos chrysaetos, assembly GCF_900496995.4. Taxonomy (NCBI): domain Eukaryota; kingdom Metazoa; phylum Chordata; class Aves; order Accipitriformes; family Accipitridae; genus Aquila; species Aquila chrysaetos. The sequence goes on from NC_044007.1 coordinate 69,550,748, forward strand.
CAGTACAGTAGTTCAATGATGTAAAGAATGCACTTTTTTGATAATTACATTTACCTATCAGTTCTCATAGAACTTTTCTTTCATTTTTGCTTTTGCAGATAATGTCTACGTGTTAAGACAAATTTAGGTCATTTTTTCTCATTGTGTGAATATGGTGAACCAGCTAATTTACAAAGCTGTGACAAGCTGGAGGCCTTAGGATGTTCTCAGAGTTTAAAGCTACTAACATTAAACATCTTGCTGAATGCATCAGTCCACATGCTTCACCAGAGCTATTCACCACATAGGATGACGACGAAAAGAGAACAGAGCAAAAGTTATTAGTCGAGTAAGAGGAACCAAGTATGTGCTTATCCTTAAAAAGAGGAACAGCAGTAGCTAATGTGTTATGAGAACCGATAAAAGCAATTGGTGATCAGAGCTGATCTCATGTGAGAAATTTGCACTGATGTCAGGATAGCCAGAAAAATAAGGGGACAAAGGTAATCTTTTTGCCCTCAGCAAAGAAAAGACAGCATAACAAAGTGTTATTACAATCATAACATCTTCCAGATTCTGCCTAAGAACAAAGTCCTTGTCCATATGATGAAGGATCACATGAAGTTAAAGGGCGGATTCAGAGAGAAGAAAGGCACATATGACCTAATCACAACCATCTGTAACATCACTGATAAAAGGAGGGCAGTGCAATCCTACATTGATCATGTGTTCAGCTTCTCAAAAATTTTGACACCATCTGACTTGACCAGCTCTAGGTTTCCAGATGTGGGAATTCTAAGCCATCTCATTGAACTCATCACAAGTTTCTGTCAGCAGCAAGAGAGAAGAGTGTGAGCAGCAACACACTACAGCAACTGGTTTTCTATCAGCCAGAGGATGACACAAGGATTCAGCATGTATGCAATATTTCTAAGACAAGTCTGGGAAAGATATGGAAGAACAGAAATTGCCGGGCCTGCTATTGTTTGACACCTCTAAAATAACTTCAGATGCACCAGTGAAATGACAAGCTTTGCTTCAACTACTTCTCCTATATAATGAAGTTGAAGTCAGTAAAAAATATGCTAGTGGGGAATGTAGCTTACCCCTAAGTATGATGGAAGTGAAGTGAAATGAAATTAAATGAGCATGCTTGTTGGCTCATCAAAACAGGAAGCAAGCAAAAATCCCTATTAAGGATCTAGTTGTTCAGAGTGGCTGACTGTAATTAAAGACCAGAAACATTTTGCCAATAAATCTTCACTCATCTTTCCTCTATAGAATAGAATAGAATATTTTTATATGTGTATATAAATAAAAGATTAATAATATCTAATTTTGGACTCCCCAACAAAAAATATGAAAGATTTTGGCATCTTTAATTGCCTGTATCTTTGACTTCTGAAAAAGTTAAGGGTTTGGTTTTTTTTTTCCCCAATCCGTTAAAGGATGTTAATCATGGGAAGTTAACTGCTGCTGACGGGACAGCTTCAGCATTTGAAATATGAAATTACTGCTGGGAGTTCAAATGTAGTTATATCTGGAGTTTACAAAATTTCTGTCACAGTGTCAAGGGAGTAAATTGATTTGTCTTATTTTATTCTCGTGTTCATTTTTTAATTTAATAGAGCATTTCATTCGAGTGGTGAAGAACTGATGGTAAAGAGGGATAATAAGTGCATTTAGTGTGACAGACCGTGATCACCGTCCCATGAAGACTTCTGGCATCATCTCTTTTCTCCCAGGTCCTCTCCCCTTCTTGGTGGGTTTTCAATTTGAAGTGAGACATCTTCAGTGTGCTCTTCTTACAGGACCATATGCTGCAGAGAGCTACCCACGTCATTCTCTAGGAGCTCGGTGGCTTTTCTCTGTGGATATCAGCAGGGGTTTCTCCACTCCTTTACGCAGCAGAGTTTGTTCTTGAAAGGGCTGGCTCTTGTGGGTGTCAGGAAAAAGTAAAAAAATTCCTTCCTTTAGGCAAACAGTGACCTTCTTCACACAAGCTGATGGCAATAGGGTTTGTAGCACGGGGGAAAGGACGTTACCCGTGTAGAGCCTGAAATGCAGGATAGAGCTGTGAGATCAAAATCACTCTCTTCCAGTCCTCTTGTCCTTCACACAGAAGTTTGAGGAGATGGTGCTACCACTTTCTGACTGTGGAACTTTGCCAGTAGTTCAGAGATTTTCTGAGAATACAGAATATATGAAATACTCCACTTAGCTCTCTTACCTGAGGTGGGAGAATTTTGCCTCTCACCCATTTGTATTCTTGACATATGGGAGCTGAAAAGCTAGGGGAGTGGGGTATAATTGAAAGTGCCTGAGGCGTCTATTGAACAAAATACAGTATCAATCACTAGAATGCAGTTTTATTTTTATTTTTATTTATTTTGCTTTGATTGTTGTTATTTACTGTACTGCATTGTGTATTGGCTTTGCTGATTTACAATTCTAAGAATTTAGTGTAAAAGTGAGATTATCTATTATGAAATGTATCAAAAACCAGGGAATTAATTCATGAAGTATTTCAGTGCATTCTACATCAAAATGATTTGTGGGTATGAAGTAAATATGAATAAAATATGAAGTTTGAAAACTTCATTAAACAACATATTTTTTTTCTGTTCTCAAATTAAGAATAATTTTCCTCTGGTTACCTTTGAGGACTCATGGGATAACAGGAATGTCACTGGTGAAATTTGAAAATTCACAAGAGTTATATTAAAACATTATATTATTTAATTGGCTAAACAATAAAAAGACACAGTACTGTGGAGGGTAAAATTTGTTTTCTACTTGAGGGACTATAATTTCCCAAGAAAAAGACATCACATATTTTCCAGCTCTAGTGGCACATTTAACTACCAAGGCATGAATCCTATGAGACAGACAAAAAATATTTTAGATGATATTCACCTTTCTCAGATACAATACCTTATACTAGCAAATCCTATTGATCCAGTGCTATCATCTTAGGGGGTAGTTGAAATCCTTATTCTCTACCCTAAATCACCCATGAACATTTATTTGGAAAACAGCTGCCTTGAAAGAAGATTCTTACCTGAGGCAAAACTTGCATAGTTCCATTTACAATGGATGAAATCAGATTCTTATTTCTTGTCTTTTAGCTAAATTGAAGAATGTTTTCCTTTCTCTCATGCATTTTGAACTCTTTGGGTTTTGAACTTCAGTAGGTGGGTGAATAAGTTTTCTTGAGTATTTGCCTAATTTGTAAAGACTGGTATTTTTTCAACATTTTGTTTTCCTGTGCTATTTAGATGAGATGAGGAATTTAAATAAACATAATGACAGTATTTATTTTCATCATTTTTTGCCTCTGCACAACTAGGTTCTCCAGGAAACATCCATTTTTTATTCTTCAACTATAAAACTCAAATGTTATTTTTAGTCACACAGAATGCCTCTCCGATCCCCCAAAACTCTTAAAAAAGCCAAATATCATTAAATTTTATTTCGATTTGCGGATCCAAAAGTATCATTGTGCAGCTATAGAATATGACTCAAAATAAACAAGAACTGCGCAAAATAATTCTTTAGCTCAATAGAAAAATGTAGACACTCACTTCTGCATGTGTCATTGGATGCCACTATTTTTTGTGTAAAAAGTAAAAATAATAGCAAGAAAAGATAAAATATTAGAAGTTCAGAGTGTTGATCTGAACTATTTTTGAGGCTTGCCTGTTGAAGAGTATCTTGAGCCCAGGGCTAATGTAAGAGGCTACTAGGAGAGTCACATGTTGCTCCTTTAAGAGCTATAAACCTTTATTGCTTTTCTAGCATTTGAGTTCTATGGTTTAGAACTCGAGTGTAGTGCAAGGTGTGGGACATCATTATCATGTGATGGGCTGGAGCAAGTCCTTGATTCAACGGTTCTTTGTCAGCTTCTGAATACAAGTTTCAGAATTTCTTGTATGATAAGTCTTGCTCGTACAATGTCTCCTATGCACACCAGAAATATCAATGTATATTTTTAAGATTATCTTAAAATTCTAAACCCTGTAACATTCACACAACTCAATATAATTTAAATAACCTACTTCTTAGGCTAATGCAAAATTAGTTTCCCTTTCATTCTAAATATCTTCTTTTCTTTTTAAGGATTCAACAGCAATATTTTTTTTTCTAGTTACTCGATATTATTCTGTATATTGTTAAAAAATGAGGGCATTTTCTCTTTTTAAGATAATATTGATGAAATCCATCTGCCCTTGAGCAACTAAAAATTAGATACTTGTGTCTGAACTAGTCACTTGAGTCTCTTTTCATAAGAAACAGAGAGAAATAAGTAACTTCTAAAGTGAGATTTTTAAGAAAATGCAGATTAACTGACCTCTGATACAAAATCAACAAAAATATAAGCAAAATAATTTTTAAGTTAAACGTAATAATCCAGATACTCTTTCTATTTTATGTATTATTTTCTTCTGTTGGCATGCATTTTCTGTGTATAGTTCAGCTGTCACTAGTTTCACACTGGGCACTTTATTTCAGAATGAACCCTGCACTTATCTCCTTAGCTATAACTTTCAGAAAGTTTTACTTCAAGATAATACTTCAGGTAAGAATTATATTTCCAGTGGTGTCTCTGCCTTCAACGTCTTTGTCCAGTTAAATTGGGCTCTAAAAGTCATAAAACCCACTTAACTGTAAGTACAAACAGATTGGGTTGCTTAGATGTGTCTGGGGTTGGTTGGATGAATTGCACATCTTATGCCATACATCTGATCCAAACCATTTCCTCTGTGACTAGGAAATAAAAAAGAGTGGCTACTACAAACACATCTGTGCTTCCGACCATGGCAGTCTCTTAGGTCAGACTTAGGAGGAGTGCAAAGAGGAAACCAACCCAAGAAATTACAGGTATATACTCCCCACTAATAATATAGCTGTCAGTTCTCAACACCTAATTAGTGGTCTGAGATCCAATAAATTTTTTCAACAATACTTTCTGGAGCCCTTGCAAGGTAAAAACTATCACTTTGTGAGAGCATGATATTGTCAAAAAGCTTAAGCTGTTCATGTACTTCATAAGATATTTTTTGTCTGCTTGCCTCAAAATACTGACAGTAACAGCTTTCCAGGAGTAACAAAGCATAGTATTAGGCTTAGCTGTTTCATCAGAAAATAATAAAGATTGCTGTTGTGAAAAAGTAACCTACTCCAGGTTTATGCAAGCTTTTAGGCAGCTACTTCTTGCGTAATGCTGTGCATAACCTACTTGAGACATGCAGTTCTCATAAAACCAAATGTCCAGAACACAAGTGAAAGGAAAAACGACCATTCTTGTCACACTTACGGTTGCTTTCAAGAAAGCTTGAATCTCAGCAACAGAAAAGCACTGCCCTACTGTTGTTTCATACTTGCTTTGATTAAGGAATGCCATCCTTTCAGCTTTTGAGCAAATCTCACCATATTTTTCACATGACCAATCATAAACTTGAGACTAAGCGTAAGTCTTTACATTTAACCAGCTGGGTTGATCTCCTTTTCCACAAGTACTGTGAAATTAAAAAAATAAGAAAGGTTTTTAATTATCACTGCTTAGAACAGTAGCAAAGTTGTTACATTCTTTTGCTGTTCACAAAGAGATTCAAGGATCACGGCACTTGGAAAACAGCCAGAAAAAGTCCAAGGGTGATGGATACAACTGTTCACTCTGAGGTCTTTGTAATATCTCCAAAGTCCATTCCCGAAAGACCCACGCCTATCCTGAGCTAAATATTTGCCTCTAGGCAAGAGTATCAGCTTGGAACAAGATCTGAAAGCTGTCTCCACCATAGACTTGCTTCTTCAGAGTCACTTGCCTGTTGTTGCTCTTTCTTTGCAGGGTATGCGCATTGGTCTCCTCTCAGAAAACCTCCAGTATTAAATGAGAGCATGATGTTGTGAGTCAGAATAGCCAACACAGTGATTTGAACATTTTCAGATAAAGTGATGATCCTAGTATAGCTTTGGTGAACCTTGTGTTTCTTTTGTTGTGTGACTACTGGAGGAATTGCTCTTGAAAATATTTTCACATACTTTTTGCTGCTGGACCATTAGATCTGAGGCCTGCTTCTCCTATAAGTGTCAAGATCAGTCTTTCAGTGCGGCCAAGGAATCAAAAGTTTCTCTGTCAGTGTCTCTGCTGGCTTCTAAATAACTGTATAGTGATCGGAGCAATATTTTTTCCTGAAGGCTGGCTGTGATTACATTTTTAAAAAATTAAATCTCAGTAGGCTAAGTGAATGAGGAGAACAAAGGTGTTTTATTGGAGATGATAGTAGGAGCATTTAACTTTTGCTCTGGATAAAACGAGTTGCACCTTGACTCCTGATCTGGTGCCTTGCGCACATTTCCAGCCACACAATAACATAAACTTATGTGCACAAGTGAAACAAAGAAACATGGTCAATGTGTTCTCTCCACTCTGCTTCAACAGGAAGAGGAGACGTTAATAAAAATGGTGGAATCAGCCTTAAGTGGGCTGTTGTGGCATTGTATATTGTTTATGGCATGTTAAATTACCGACATTTAAAGTCAGCTAGAGTTTGTAAAATGCAACAGAAACAGACCTCTTCACACTAAAGAAAGTTGTGACCCTTCTGTATGTGTCCAATATTTGAGCTCATCTAATTTGCATCTCAGAAATCTTAAAAACTCCCTCACTTGCAAGTAATCTTTCTTACATGTTACTGGAACCATCCCAAACCTGGGAATTTTCTCTGATTCCTTGAATCTCTCCTTGGAAGTTCCAAAGCTTGCCTCAGAATGGAGGCATGTGTTTCCAAACTTTGTGAGCAGCAGAATATTTGTGAATCTAGGTTGGAATTTGTGTTCATATTGTTTGAAAACCATTCACAAAATTTTCTTTTGAGGTCTGATAATATTTTTTATTTTCTACACTCAAACTGCAAATGCATTTTTATACTCACGTAAAATTAATATTTATTATAATTTGCACTCCATTGTTAGAAGAGAGAATCATTCTGATCACTGCTTGGTTTGGTGTCAACCAGTCATATTTATTACAGTGGGAGATCTAAATATAACTGCAACTATTCTATAGTATTTCCAATTTGGATTAGATTAACTATAAATTCTCTAATTAACATTTCAAGCTTGTGTTTATTTTTCTGTTTTGAAACCTAAGTTTGATTCCGAATTTTCAGTACAATAAATGAGTACCAAGGGCTTTAAATGCAAACTACATTAGCCACACATATAGCTCATCAAATTAAAAATTAAATGACATACACTGCTGAAACTGTCAACACAGATGCAGTGCCTTTGAATTCTACAGTAATTCCTCTTGATGTCATCAGTGTTGCAAGAAGGTGAGTTTCTTACAAACAAAAACTAAATCATAACAAAACAGAATTACCTGTTTATAAACTCACATATATTTGTCTCTAGGCAAAATGACATTGCAAAGCATTACAGGTAATGTTAATCAAAGTGACAGTTTTATATATAGTAATAGTAACTAAACTTTAGCAATATAGAGTCTAGTTACCTCACAGAGAGTTTAGATGGCAACTTTTTCTTTCTTTATCATTTTGCCCCCTCTTGATGATGATTTAACTGGTGCCTTTATGAGCATTTTCATTACATTACAGAAAATAGTCACAACCTAAATGTGCCATGCCAGTAGAAGCAAGTGTAAAGAGCATGGTTCTCAATGTAAAAATATTTTATACAGTGTCAGGGTCTCAGTGTAAAAATATTTAAAAAAATGTTTATAATTACAGTTATCAATTATCCTGAATTCTTTTCCATATCTCTCTCGGAAACAAGATTTGGAGCTGCATCCCACCAGCTTGCCAAGTTTCTGGACGATCAAAGTTTTTTCCTCTTAACTGTGTGGACATCAGCCTCACTGATATTTGAAGGGTTAAACATCATGCAAAAGAAAACCCCTTCGCATAGATACCCTTTGTTCTTTCTCTTATCTGTTGTTTCCACAGAGAATTGCTCTGGCTAGCAAACCTCTTTCCCTGATTCAAAAGGGTGAGAAAGTGGGACAAGATTAGGAAATACAGGAATTAGTAGAAGAAAGGAGGGAAAGATTAAAAAAGGATTGTAGAAAAAAGAAGAAAGGGACAGGAAAAGAAAATAATACAATGAAACTAAGATTCAGTAAAGCAAGAGAAAGAAAAAAGGGGAAAATGGATGCAACTGAAGTTGACAGATGAATGAAAAGTAAAATATTATGCTATGAAATACAGGCTCTTATTCCAGTGTTGGAGATGATATGGCTGTGACAAACATACCAAACATGAAAAATATTTGCAGAACTAAAAAGTAGATTTTATCCTCAGAAAAATTGTAATGAAAATGTGGAATTCAATAGAATTCATTAATATTATAGTAAAGTTACTTTTATAATTTTGATGTCTTTTTTGTTGGCACAAAAATTAAAATAAAACTATTTTATCCACAAAGGCATCACTACTTGGCAGCACACTACTTCAATTCTATAGCAACACTTTCTGGTTTATATTACAAAGTAGTTCTGAATTCTGAAGACATTGACATATCTGTAAGAAGTGGATTCTAAAACAGAGTGGGTTTGTTGAATTAAATATGAAAAGGAATAATGCAATCAGTACAGAATTCCTTGTCTTATTTATTTTTATATGGAGTTCAATACAAATCTCAACTAATACGTGTTTCACTTATCAACATTATCAAGTTTTCAACTTTTGTTGTGTTACAGAATATTCTAGTGACACCATATGACTGTGAATCGTACCAGCAAAACCAGAAGTGCTACACGAAGAGTCAGGAAAACTGTGTGGAAGGGCTACATGCTTGGTTCACTCGTGTCACCTTTACCGTGTCTTCTTTGAAATGGTAGTATCTAAAAGAGTAGCTACTCCTGCTGGCTTCAGGTTGCCCAGAACGCAGAATCACAATAAAGTAATTTCAGCCTCTCAGGGTAAGGGAGTAAACAAAATGATTGAAAGCAAATATTCCCTCACCCACAGTGCTCGCTCTCGTGTTCCCTTTTTATTTCCAGTCCAGCAGCTCTTCTCAGATTCCCATCCTCTCACTGATCCCACAGAACCTCGTGGCGCAACAGGAAAAGTCTGATAATTTTCCGTCATCCCTCACGTCTCACCGTTGGCTATGGGTCTGTCTCCTGTTGCAAGCAGGGACCCTGCTCCTTTCAGAGTCCCCCAGCATGTTCACGAGCTTCAGGTTTCTTGCTTGCTTTGTCTCTGCTGTCCCCATCCTGCCTGCCTAGAACTTCTCCCAGATTCACACCCCCAGCTCTCTCCGTTTGTTGGGATTTCCCTAATGTAACATAAAGCAACCAGGACAGAGGAAGCAGTCATGCTTCCCTCTTATTATCTTCCTCCCTTCTGCACATCCGCATTCCTTCAAACAAAACCTTACATAGCACATACAAGCAGAAAACTGGATGCCAAGAAACTCCATCGCAGCGGGCAGACTATGTATACTTAGACCTTCATTCAAAGTCTGAGTCCACTAGTTGGAAGAACTTGACTGACTTCATTACAGCTTTTGATAAGAAACATTAGCCTTCAAAATGTTGGTATTTATAAACAGTAATTTATGAACAGTACCCTCACTGTTGACTGGACTTATAAAGTTGTGCTCTTTATAAAGAAGTTTGCTTTATCTTACAGGGCTGAACACTGATTACTTATTTTTAAGGTTCTAAAAAAAAAATCTAAGAATTATAATCCATATATAGAAACCATCAACATTTTGTAAAAGTTGTTTAAAGGATCTTGTACGTATCTGAAAGTCAGTTGTAATTTCTGAAGGCAACATAACAAAAAAAAAATCTGTAGGAAAACTCAGGGTTTTTGCATATTTTCGTTTGTTATTGTGGGTGCAGACACATTCCCTGTAGAAACTGAAGAGTCAGTCAGAATGCATATTATAGGTCTGTCAATGAAAATTTTAGCAGCCAGAAGTGGTTTGTTTCAGTGTGGTTTTTTGTGTGTTTTTTTTTCTTTTTCTTTTTTTTTTTTTTTGAGGCAGAGGGGAGTGTTGGTGTGTTCTGTTTGTTTGGGTTTTTTTGTTCTACCCCAGCATGGCATAAGATCAATGCCAATTGGAAGAACAACTACAAATTTATCTTCATCATCAGCCTGATAACTGCATTACTATCATACATGTCCTTCCATTATCCTTACTTTTCCTGTCTTTTATAAATAGTAGTTGCTGTCTGAACAACTTTAATAGTATCTTGCACTGGGTTGAGGGATAAGATTCTCTAGCCAATCATTTCAAGTTACAAGATCTCAACAGAGCTATCAAAAATTTGGAAGACAGTTCTGAAACTCACTGTAGACTAGATTGGCAGTCCCACTCAAGGAAAGTACCATTTCCCCTTTTTCCCTCTGTAGAAGGCAGCTGCCAGGACAATTTTTCTTATTAAAGAATTCCCATGGATCTCATTGGGATGGATTGAGAAACCGAGTTTTGTGTTCACTAGGGACCATATGCATACTGTTAGGCCAAAAGCAATAAATACAGAAAAGGCAGGGTGTCTTGTAAAGAATTATGCCACGCAAAGGAAGTAAAAAATGTTAAAGAATACAAACATTTTGTGGTTAGCTTCTTGCCCACATTAACCATGGGAGATTAATCCAAATATCATTAATGTTGAAGTCAGACTTAAACTGTCACAGATGATGATCGTGTTTCATTCTTTCTTCTGAAATCAGTGAAAAACGCACAATTAACACAATCTTCCTGGTTCAGAGGCAGTCAAGGAAGGAGACTAAACTGTTAATGGCCAGTTTCAAGCCAAAATGAAATGCAAAGATGTAAATTTTCACAGTAGTTCAAAATGTATGTGATCACAATCAGTGGTTAACAAATTAACAGCTTGATAAACCATGACATAGTAATGGCAATGAGATTATCATGCCAGTTAGAAGCAAATCTATATTCTGCTTCTAGAGAGACAGAGCTACTAGTTAAGACTGAGAAAAGAGAGAACACGTCTGAATATTTCTGTAGCCAGAGTAAGTCCCACAAATAAAAGTGGAATTAGACCAAACAACTACATGTAGAAGGATCTTAGGAAAAAAATAATCATATAACTGGTGAGGGGTGTTACAACACTTTCAAAAAATGGGTATTTATTCTTTCTTTGGCCTGATAGACTAATTTATGCATTTCAGGAAGAAAAAAAAAAAAAAAAGGAAAGAGATTATTGTTCTTCTTCATATCTCTCCTGACTTGTGCTACCTATGTACCTATGTACTTCAGCGCTGAGAAAGCTGAGGTGCTGTCATTACTGGTTTTCATACTGCTAGCTATGGCTAGTGCTACTTTGCATTCAATCTGTTTGGTTTTCAATACTGTCCTTTTCTTCTATTTACGCTGTAAGGTCTTTGGGACAGAAACCATTCTTCTGTTAGAATATATTTATGCTGTAATCATGTAGTTTATGTATACCACATATTCAGCTTAGCTATATCACATATCCTTGCTGTAACTGTATTTCCATTACATCAACATATAACATCTCTTAAACTGGGTCCCTCATCCATGAATAGGGATTCAAAAGCTTTCAACTATACAACTAATAGGCATAGAAAAAATGGGAGAGAAGGAGAGAGAAGTGCATCTTGCATACACTAGCTGACAAATTTCTAAGATATACAATATCATATTTGTCCATATCCAAAGAATGCTCAGTTTACAATAGTTATGAAATCTGAAAATATTTTGTGATCTTACTTTTTGTATAAGGGCCTGCCTGGAATCTTCTGGAGGAAAAAGGCTGAGCTTTTTCACCAAACAGGAGAAGCATTCACTTGTGTTTGTGGTTAATATACAACAGGAAAAAAAAAAAAAAAACAAGGACTTGGTGGTACAGATTTTTAATAAAACAATCAGCTTTTGTACAAAAGTGACATGGGAAAATGTCTTATTACACTGAAAAACTATCATTTAGGCTGATCTGAAGACCAGAACTGTAGAAAATCTCTGCTATTCCAAAACCTATTAGATTCTAAGGGCACTTCATAAAGCCATTGAAAAGAGTAACTAGTGCAGCTCAAAATTTAGGAAGCTCCAAAGATCTAAATGCATTGTAACCCACATCAGTGATGAGAAAGCTGAGTAAAGAGCAACAAATCTCATCTGAAACACTTTTGGCTGCACAATGCCACTGAACTGAATGCAGCAAACAAAAGCTCCAGCACCTGAGCCTCGGAGAAGCAGAGCTCCAAGGTCAGCTCACCTACTAACTGAGGCTTAAGAAGTGTTAAGATCAGAGAAAATTGTGACCTTTAGGCATATGAAAGGCATAACAAAACCTGCCGTGGCATCACCCAGAGGCCTGTTCCCAGTTACTGATAACCAGCTGAACCTGTGTATTGATGCAGAGTTACCTGCCCTTCCAGGTCTTAATTAGCTTCTCCCACTCAGCTAGGAACAAACCTGATGCTTCTCTTATTATTAATTCCTGAAACAAGACTCCTGTAACATCACAGAGAGATGAACTCTGTAGAGTCAAAGGTCAGTTTATAAACCTGCTAAGGCAGACTTCTTCAGCCACTGAACCCAATGTGAAGCCAATATTGGAACAGTCCTCCCATTAGAAGATAGAGAAGAAAGTACTATTGTATCCTTGCTCTGTTCTTTGACTCTTCTCCAAGCATCTTCTGTTCACCACTGCTGAAGAAAACATACTGTGCCATATGTATTTAGGGTCTCAAAAGGACATTGACAGTCTTATCTCTTTAATAACTTTGTTATCTTACTCTACAGTAGCATAGCATAAATGATTCTCTTTAAAAATCTAACTTATCTTAAAGTACATACATATATTTTGGGAAAAGAATAAATGGTGAGACAGCGAGGACTGCTTCTGCACATCATGTGGCATATTTCATGGGTCCTGAAATCAAGCCTTGAGATCAGATGATTCAGTAATTGAGCTGGAAGAATTTGGAGGCAGTAAAAGATAGAGAAGTGGGAGAAAGGTAAGGTAAAAGAGAAGGAAAGGAATAGGCAGAGAGAACTACTGAGGCAGAAAGAAGGGGTGGTGGACAAAGAAGAGAAGCTAGACTGGGAAAGCAGCCTGATTTGGAAGAAAAAGGGTCGAGAAGAGCCTCACGGTATGTGAAACGTCTATTTAAGTGTGTAATAGAAGTAAGGAAATAGCTACAGAGTAAGAAAAATGCATGCGTAGAGAGGTGGAGAACAGGGTCAGAGTAAAAGATGCATGAAATGAAGTGGAAGAGCAAAGGAACTTGAGAGCAAGTTAGGTAGGTGGTCTGAAGGAGTAGAACTTAGTGGAGTAGAGGAGGGAAGAGGAGGAGAACTGGGAAGGAAGATTTTCTAGGGAGATCCTGGGTAAGAAGTTCTGTTTGCAGTGAGTTTAGATGATAATTTGTGTGAATGATTGGTTTGAGAAGCAGAATATCAGTGTGCAATAGAATCCAAAGGAAATTTCCTGTGTTTGTGTGTTTACCTGCTTTGTAAGGGAATGCTATGGAGAGGAAAGGCAGTAGTGTGGGAATTAGCAATGAAATAATTACTACATTTTTAAAGGGAGAGGGTAAAATACGGTTTAGGTTCAGAAATTTGCCTGGGACCAGTCTTGTCTAGTCATCCTTCCTCTATACAAATTTTGTCTTTCCTTGTGTATAACAAAATTTCTCCTTCCAGTGCCTTTCAGCTTTTTTTTCTTGTGATTGCACTTAGGATGACTGATTAAGATCCAAGACAGCCATATCACCTGCTGGTGGCCTGAAAAATAATCATGCTTTCCTTCATCTTGTGATCATTCCAGTGTGCATATGCCCATCCCTAAGACTTTGGAGATATGGTTATGTAGATCACCCCCAAATGTCTGGAGTATTTGTGAGCTTTTATGCTGCTGGACTACAGGAGACCATCTATCTGTGTATAAGTGTTAACAGTTGAAATAAATTGGCAATTCCTCACTAGAGATTAATTCTTTTGCTTTTCTAATGTTTTCAACCTCCATTTTCCAAACCACAGCTATCTGAATTTCAGGGAAGGATTCAAACAGCCTGATTTAACATGGTGGTTTTCAAGCACTGAGTAACTCCCAAAGACACTTAAGTCAAGGTAAGTCCCAAGACTATTCCACAACAGAGCCAAAATTGGTTTTATGTTCTTTTTATGTTCTGGCGGTATTTTCTTTGTCTTCTGAGATGCACTGCAGTCTGAATAGGTAGGCAGATGTTCAGGCACCTAAACTCTCTTGTGATTTAAAGATGAATGGAGAGGGAATGGGCAGTCCTTAATTTTTCCTAAGAAAGATCCTTAATAGACCAGGAAGGTTAGTCATAACCAAATCATGCTTTAGTCAGGCAGATTATATTGACATCATTTATAAAGGTCAGGGTAGTGAGGAAGCTCATAGATAAGTTTCTGGTCCCTGTTAACTGGATTTAGTTCTGTTCCTGTCTATTGACTGTATAACATGAATGAATAAATAATCTGATCAATAATGACTAGAACTCTCTGCCTGCTTCTTCCCACGGGAGTTTCTTCCCACTGGGTTTCATCCTGGCTCTTTATGGCTCCAAGGCTCTTGCATTTCTGGTGCTCAGTGACCCACGTACAACTAGAAATAGGGATATGCTCGCCCAGAACTGGTGGCAGGGGTCACCAGTCATGGGGTCATGTTGGGAAATGGGAACTGTGACATGGAGCGTTTTCATGCCAAAGATATAACACTCCAGGTATCCCTGATGGTGCATAGTTTAGCATTCAGTGAGGATCATTAAGAGCAGCTTTGTAGAGTTAAACAGTGCCGAGGACTCCATGCTAGTCTAGTCCTACGGACTTAATGTCATTTTTCCTCTGAAGTGGAATCAGCGCTTGTGTCAAAATGTCACTGCTTCCTCAGTGCTTTCCTCAGTGCTTGATTCCAAAAGTCCCTAGGTGATATTTCCCAAATTCTATAGATACAGATTTTTGGACTCTTGTTATCTGTGGAACTTGTGTTCTGCCCTTTGCATGAAATGTTCCTCAAATGCAGTATTTTAATATCTGAAAATTTTTCCTTACACTACTTTTACTTAATTCTCAAAAATATATTTATATGTACAATACGGTTTATCTTTTTCCCTAATTTGTATTATATTACAGAAATATTTTGCTGGGTAAAGAAACAAAAATGTTTTCCAGGGTTTTCTGAACTTGCTTTGTCCACAAGTCTAGTTTATCATCCATCTAATATGAGTTGGTAATTCAGACTTTTGGTACATATGATTTTTTTTTTTACCTTATCTACTTGCTTTTCAAGAATTACATTGTAGGATCATAAAACTGTTGTCCTTAAAAAAACTTTTCTTGCTTTGTTCACCAAGATTAAGTGTTCTTAACTGTTTATGGTGTCAAACATTGAAGAAAATACCAGATAATGCAGGCTCAACTACATTAATAATGATTGATCATTCTTTTACATACATAAAGATACCCTTCTTTCATAGAATAGTAAAATAAATCCTTATTCCTAAAGTTTATGTAAAGCTTAGAATAGATCTAATACCTTCCCTACACTCTTGTTATTTCTTTTCAGTATTTACTCTTGTTCTCAGGCCTACTGAAAAATTATACCTTTCCCCAAACACATATCGGATCCTGTAAATATACCAGGAAAGTGATTAGGAAACCAGAATAGTGTAGCAGTCCATAAATGTTGCCTTTTTAATGTTTTCAACCTTCTTTTTGTAATAAAGGCAGTCCCTTTATCACTCACCATCCAGATTACTGAGAGTTACAAATGTTTAGGGCAAGGAGTCTCAAGGGTTATAGAAATATAAACATTGATTTACCATGCCATCCCTTGGGACAATGGTCTGTCTATAAGCCTAGTAAAGTAATAGGGAAAGAGATGCTCTGCTCTGAGAATTTCAGTTTGTCAGTGAACGTTTTCAAATGTTTACTTGAGCTACAGAGCTGAAAAAGCATTCTTATGAAAATTGGAAGTGACAATAAAAAATACTTCTTATAATAACATTTCAAAGTGCTGGTCAGATTCTTTGCTTACTTCTTCTTAAACTTCATTGAAGCTTATTCTCGCTCTATAAAATAAAGTATTGTAGCATCTAAGGCACCTTTAATGTAATTGCTTATCTTACTTTAATTAATGTAACCTAAAATGTTTAACTAATCTGGAGATTTATTTTAAATGGTGTAACCGAAAATTAAGTTTTGAAAACAAAAGGAGAAAACAGGAGTAGAAGAAATTAAGAAAACTCAAATTAATCTTGTTCTGTAGATGAATTGATTTTTATTCCATTATTTACTTTCCCTTGATCCTTACCAGTGACCTTGATTTTATTTGTGCAGAAGAAACAGTTTACCAGCTATACGGCTTGCTTTTAATGAGAACAGTAAAAAAAAAAAAAAAAAATCCACAAAGAAATTAGAAACATATTTATTACTTTCCACTTTAAGATCCCAAAGCACTTAATAAACATTTATTAATTAAGCTTCATTCCCAATCCTGTGAAGATAAACACATTATAGATTTCTATTTATAGATGGGAAAACCAAGCCCCAGCATGCTGAAGTCAGTTGGCTACCACCACGTACAACATGTGTCAGCCTGAGCCAGCAAGAGAAACCTGGGGCCTGATCCTTCACTGTTTTGGACTCTCTACGTAACTGTTGACACCTTTGCTGGGTGCGCATAAGGAACTGCTGGTTTGGAAAGTCAGCCTCTTGGACATGTTTTATTCATTTCTGACTTTTACAAGCAATTACACCAAAATGCATGATGTTATGTGGTGACGAGACTCCAATCACTAGCGCATTATCTACCGAAAACCAGTTCCTCCCTGTTCTGATCCCCTCACACAAGATACCATAGGGCTGTGTTCACTCTTTGGAATGCTTTTGCCTTATAAAAGTGGGATCTGCTTTTAAAGAAGTACGACAACTGTATAGCTCTGTTTTCATTTCTGCATTGATTTTTTCACTCATTTAAATTTCTCCTCCATCTGAAATTTTTCAGTGAACAAGGAAAGAAGGGAAAAAAAAACCCCCATCATTTTTTTAGATTTTAAAAAATGTTCAAGCAAGATGAAAATATTTTCTAGGTTTTTGTTTGTTTTGTATCAAGAGATTTATAAATTGTCATTAGGACACAATAAGGCAGTTTAACTCAATTTAGCAACGAAGTCGGTGTTTTTCCAAGCTATCAAGTTAGTGCCTTATTAAAATCCCGGTGGCACTGGAGTATCTGAGGTGGGGAAAAAAAGGTTAAACTGCATATCAACTACTGAAGGGAGCTGAAAGGATGTGGAGCCCAATTAAACCTTCAGCACTGCTCTCTCTCATAAACACTTGCTACTTTATTCCCTCTGGAACACATTTCGAGGCAGCTAAAGTGGGAACCCAGCAAGAACCTTTTCATGAGATCTCTGTTATTGAGCCTCAGGTCCAGCCCAGTCCTTCTGGGTGAAAGGCTTCATACTCCCTCTCTATTAATCATCATCTGGCCTTCTAACACCTGGGACTGACTCCAACTCCCACTGTTGCTATATTGACAATATTCCCTGTTGATTTCCTCATTTTCTCAGCCAAGGCTAGAATGACCTCTTTAAAATTCTTTATAAACGTCAGTAATTGCCGCATCAAACTTCAATTCATTACTTTCCCAGGCCTCATGTATTTTGATGATATGAAAGTTGACCGCATTTACATGCAAATTGAAGTTTTATATTAATAAGGGCCAGTAAAAAGAGATTGCATGGTAATACTCCATTATGACTTTTAAATACATTTGCCCATGTCTCGACTTGGCATTAGCATGGTCAGACCATGAGGAAATCATGTTGGTCTGATTGCAATTTTGTTTTCCAATTGAAAGTACAATTTCATCAGGTTTCCCTGTCATTTCTAATAATGACTTAAGTTTGCTTGCTAAATTGAAGAATTTCTCCAGGCCTCTAGATGGGCTGGGAAACAGGTGAGGAGACAGCTGCTTCTATATGAAGTGCTTCATTATGAACTACCACTATATTCAACCCCATAAGACTTGTTCGATGATAGAAACAAAATTACTGAAGGTCTAGTGCAGCTGAGATTGATTATCTTAAGCATATTAACTTTTAACATAAAACTTTGTAAGCACAACAGTTCATCTGTGAACAGAGTCTTTAATACCCTGATCAAAGGGTCCTTAACCTTTTAGACTGCTATTTCATTTTTTGGGCTCAGATTTTGTATGCGGTTATACACTAGCAGGAAAAGAAATACAGCATCATTTTGCAGAAAGGGAATTGTGTATGTTAATGCAAAAACGCGAGAAATCACTTCTCTAGACACATTCAGTTAAGAATCCTAGAGAGTATGTAGTCACAATATGATAGCCATGACCCCATGCTGATGTCATTAAAATAACATTCATGTTATTGATTATAAAAATCTGATTACATTTCTCACTGGACAATAAAGGAATTAAAAAAAATTGTGTATCAGTGGCAGGTTACAATAGAATTAAATAAAAAAAAGGGTCCCTATAGTTCTAATATCACAGATATTCCTATATGCTGTTAAATGAACTTTTTGGGGGTGGTTCCATAGAGACCAACAATGATGCCAAAGAGAAAGAAACAACAAGGTACTTTTATAAAATGTCATTTACCATGTAAATGTCCTGGCTGATGCAAACCATCTTAAGTAAAATATATGTGATATTATATTAGAATCAAAAGCACTGATACAGCAAGTTTATTCATGTAGAGGCTTTTTGTACACTGACACCCCTCAGGGTCAGTGGGATTATCAGGGACGCGCATACACAGGGGCTTGTTTGTGCAGACTCTTGCTTTCCAATGTAATCTTCTAAGACAGTAATAGGTGACATCCCTTGAATGTGCATATTTGTTGCAATAATTTTTTAAATAGTTGATGTAATAGAACTGGACTGTACACTTACTACTTAAAAATTAAGCTGTGATCCAGTAGGACCATCTGTTTAGGCAGATCTCTCCTGTTTTTGCAAAGTCCCACAGACCTCTGTCAACTCAGAGAAGGATTCACGCTCCTCTTACATGAATCTTATGTGGATATTGGAGTTTGAATTGATAGTTCAATACCATTTATATCTCCTCAGAAGTCTGCCTTGTGTAGGCCAAGCAGTTGGATGATAAAGCTCAATTTTATTAAAATATTTCCTCATTGTTCCGTTTTCTAACAGAATTATTTTGCTCTTTTATATCAGATAAGTTTTCAACAGCAGCTTGAATAGAGAGAGGTCAATGAGCATATGATAATACCATAACATTTCTTATCAGTGTTTATAATAAATATTTACACTGGGAATTGTTTAACTTATCATACCATGGTCTCAGTTACCCCTATTTGCTATCAAAATATAGTAGTATGAATTTATTTGATAGTTCTGCCTTCCAAACAAAAGCAACAACAAGCAAATTGCTTGTCCTAATAAAAGGTCTAGTCGAAAGGATTATCATATGGTTAAAGCAAGGATTGGCACTTTTAGTCCAGTGCACAAGAGACCGGTGCCTGTTTCACAAACTTCACAACCCTTGTTAGCTGCCTGAGCACAATAATCAAGAACAGACTGAATCTAAACTCCTCTTCAACTTCAGAAGTACCCCTTGTGCTGGTCAAGTCAGTCTGAAAACTCAGGACGAGAAATCTTTGCATTCAGTGATCCTAACTCCCTCCTTCATAATCAAATACTGCGTGCAGCTGCTTGGTCTGCATTTCGCTCTGCCGGGGAGCAGTTGGGGAATGAGTTTCTTGCCTCTGGAAAATGAGTTCTTCAGGTCTTTGAGAGGTATTTTGTTGGTCTTGGTAGTCTCTGTTATGGTAACTTGCAATAACAGAATTGATAGTAAGGATACGGATGCAGGAGTTTTTCTTGGGAAAATGTGGAGAATGTAATTATGTTTGATTTCTGCTGAAAGTGGTCTCATTGTTTAAATAGAAAATAATTTCTCTTTAAATACCTGAATAAATCTGTGTGTATAAATATATAAGTGTGTTTATAAAATGCCTAAAACCCCCTGGAAATCATAGAATCATTTAGGTTGGGAAAGACCTTTAAGATCATCAAGTCCAACTGTTAAATCTTCTGCCTGAAGAAATGAAGCCTGTAGATATCAGGTAACCTTGAAAAAGAAAGAGCACCAGTAAATGAAGTGGTAATTAAGAATGTTTATTGACAATCATGGTAGATTTCAGGAAATCAGAATGGTTGGACAGTTAAGATTTAAAAGAGAAGATTGCAGATTTGCAAGAAAAGTTAATGAAGATGATAACTAAACCTGATTATTTCTTTCATGTGTTCTCTTTCCTCATCTACCACGTAAGACCATCAACAGGAATCCAAAAAGTACAAGTAGTCTGTATAAGAACTGGTGCCAAAGGAAAATGTAACAGGATCAGGTAAGTGTTTCAGAACCTAAAGAGAGGAAGACTTAACTTATCTCTGCAAATGTAGACTGTTATTAAAAGCATAACGATATCCAGATATCATGAGTGAAGCCATAGTTAATATGATACAGAAAACTTTAATTCCTTCTCCTTGAAACTAAGCAGTGAAAGGCAGAAGGACCTGCTCAAACTTTTTTTTTTTTCCAAAGCTATGTTAATACTCAAGGGAGTTGGCACAGAGCTCATTGCTTCCAAAATTTTTACCTTAGACATGTATTTCTGATGATACTTGTGAGATTTTTCATGGAGATTCAAAGACTTGATATGAAAGGTCAATAGCAACTTCAAAACCAAACAGCCATAGAAATAATACTTAACTATATAAGAATTTTAAAGGAATAAGGGAAAAAGAATACAAAGATGGATATTAGAAATTGGAGCTGAAGGAAGAGTACACAACCTGATACCAAACACCAAAATGGTAATTATCTTCAATATGCAGTTGTTTGTTGCTAGTAGATATTACTGTTCTAGACTGAATGGGACCACGTTTTTCTCATTTCTCCCCAAGTCAGGACTTCTGTCTCCTGCACCCTGTACAGAATTATATAATTTGATCAGGGGAATGGTTATTTCTATAAGTTTATTGTAATACACTGCTCCGGAGATCAGTTCCAGGTGTCTGTTTCCTCACCAGTCCATTACTAACCTTGTTCTCCACCTTACAAGATCTGTGGGTGAGGCAGACTCTACTGCAGCATCCTGTACTTTTATTCTATGTTAATGTTTGATTTTCTAGCCTCACTGTGCTCCATCTGCATCAGTCTGGAATGTGGAGTGTTTCTGATATGAAATTTCTCCTAACAAACTGTTGGGATTCTTACTTATACTATTGCAGCCAGTTTTTCTCTCCCTTTCATGATACAGAGAAAGATCAATCTTGTAGCTGTTCTTTGGTTGTTGTTTCTATACTCTTCTTTTTTTTTTTTTTTAATTCACATAAACCTTTATTCTCTATAGAAAGTTAAAACAGAACCAGAAAAAGCTTGTAGGTATCACATTTACCTATTAAACAAGAGAGAAATGTCCTTATCTGCTTTATGACAAATGCAGCTTTATTTTAAAGTATTTTGCAAAGGCCATGACTAGGATTCGTCACCTGATTATCAGCTGTAAAGGCTTTTATTAAATACCATCCCCTCATTCATCGTTTTCATACGAAAGTAGTAAACAATGACTATTGCATACATAACTCTTCAGTACTGTAAAAGCAGAGGGCTGAAGCGTGTTGTCCTTCCCATGATATTTCAATTTAAACATGGCTGCATTGCAGTAATGTCACATCTCGTTTACACTGTGGACTTGGTGGCAGACAGGGATCATTACAGGGGGAACACTGAGAAAAATACATTACACAGTAGTCATAACCATAAAAGAAACTAAAGAGAAAGAGACATACTGATGCACATGCAGCTTCTGTAATAGAACAGAAGAATAGGATTGCACTGAGAAATGTACAAAGGCAGTAAGTTTAGAACAGAGTTACCACTGCACTAAATTGTCAAGCTTGAGTCAAATGATATTACTTCTGACACCTCTGGCTACAGTACATTGCTTTTGGATTCAGTTTCTCCACTTTTCTTTGGTTGTTGCAGTAAAGGCAATTCCCTTGTGCTTTGATTGTTGAGATTATCCTCTTTTATATAGCTTCCCCTTTCCCATTCTTTCCCTCCTCTTTTCTGTACTAGCATTATGGGTGTGAGCAAAGATTATGCAGACCTCTGTAATGTAGTCTATTTTTTTTAAGTCAGTCATTGGCTTAGGTAGACAGCCAAAAGCAAACAGAGTACTCTACTGTTTGCATTTATTTTTGATTGCATAATAATAAGATTAACATTATAAATTAAGGATATCCACATATAGAAAAACTAACTCAAGTAGACTTCTCATTTTTATGTGTCTGTATGTTTATATACACTCCATTAAGTGTCAGCAGAAGTACTACTCAGCTATTGTATTTCCCCCCCTTTTATTTTGAAGCATGGGTATCTTTGTATTTGAGTCCCCTTTGTTTCAGATCAGAAAAGTTTGTAGCAAATGGAGAATGCACCCAGGTTTCAAGAGTTACAGGAGAGCCATGAGCACACCATCACTGGCATCAACAGCATAATACCATGGTTTTCTTACATAGATATCACTGCCCACATGAACTTTATGGTTGTCCCAGACTTGTATAGTTTCCATGCCGCAAGTATGACCAAAGCCTGTTGTGATGGTCCTGCCTTGCGTACCTTACAAGGGGGTGACAAGGTGAGATCAAAATGGAGTTGTGAGCTCAAGAGGAGACTGTCTTTACTGCCAACTGAGTTTCAACAGCAAGTCAAAATCATACAGACCAACAGCCAAAAGGGAAGCAACAAAATGCCTGTAAGCCTGCCTGGTAACCTGGATATACAGTCCTTTTTCTGCAACTAGAGATGGAAGAGCAGCAAAATGACTAATAAATCGAAGGAGGCAAGGGGGTCATTAGCTAGAGAACAGGTAGGACATGAAGGACTGTAACTAAGCCTGCCTTATCTACTGTGGTCTCCGTATCAGTTGCAACATGGCTCTTCAGTAACCTGTGCTGATGGCTGAACTATTTCAGAACCCTTCCTGAGATGTGCTGCGTCCTCCCTTGATAATCTTGACCAAAAGCTTTATTCTCGATTGTAGTATGAGTGGAAAACAGAACATACTGCATTACCAGAATGGGGAATGGACAGAAATGTGGGCTCTCTCCTTCGTTAAAACTTCAGACCAGTCATTTTCAAGTTTTGGTTTTTTTTACTGCACTATATGGTGAATTAAAGGTAGAATTATTCAGAAATTAGAACAACTTTTGATTTTTAGGGTACCAGTGAATTAGTCTGTCAGAGACTAGTTTGTTAATTCCTGGAAAAATTAACCCCAAATCAGTGTTTTTTTAATGACTTACTAAGGGTTGAGGATTTTACTTGTTTATAACTCCTGAGTAAAATAGTCTTGAAAACCATTTTAGTAAGCAGAAGTACAAGAAAAGCTATTTTCAGGAGCATCCAAATTCCATAGAATGGAGTAGATTAAGAAAGGAAAATAAGAGAATTAACTGCTAGAAGATTTGGTACATTTTTAACTAAGGCATTAGTTAGTTTATGAACATCGAAATGTAATAGCAGACTAGTCATCAAATTCTGTTGCTTACTATTACAGGCGCTGTATTATATAAATGTTCTCATGCAATTATTGATGTCATCTTAAAAATAGTGTACTTTAACTCTCATCGATGTGCTTCAAATGTGATTTTGCTAATCGTTACTGGTGTACACTAATTTCCAGAAGAAATATACTCCTCTCATGGTTTATAATAATCTGTTTTTTTCTGCCATCATCTTTATTATTCTTTAGCATAAGCAGTTCCTCTTCTTCCTTTATTTGTTACAAGTATTTATTTGCTCTTTATTTTCAGTGATTATGCCATCTCATTTTTGGTAGACCAAATAAACTAAACTCCAATGCATTGGACGATGGATCAAGCATAGTTCTCCAGGATACGCATGCACAGGGCTCTTGTCTTCAAACAGGATAATGGCTACGTATCACAGAGTTAGAAGACTAGTCCCAAAAAGTAAATAATCGAGTTTATAAGCAGTTTCGTTTTCATCTTGATTATGGTTATTTCCAGTTTTATAAAGCTAACATAATACACTCTGTATCAATTTTGGTTTTCATTGTTTGTTTTAGGCCACATTGATTATCCCCTCCAGTAATATTCAGGCCCTGCCATCTTCAGTGATGTTTGTTCTGTAAATGAGTTGTAGTACACACAAACAGTGCAAAAGTCTTGGCAAGTTTGATTACACAGAATCAATTTATATGATGCTTATGCTGTTACAAAATATCTGCAGTTTACTGGAATAATGGACCCGTAGGGGCAGGTAGTGAATAAAACGAAGTATATACTGAGATAGACATATGGTTATTAAGCACAGTTTGTTCCTGCATCGAACTGAACTTTCTGAAAACTTGCTGACTGTTCCTTTCTCCTTTCCTCAGCTTCCTTTTTTAACCTTCCATCTACAATAGCTCTTACATCTTTTTGTGTGTGCGTCCCTTCAGTTAGGTTTTGCTTGTACTTCCCTTGTAAGCCTTTCAGTACTGCAAAACCTCATATTGTTTCTCCCTGTAACACTACATTAGGTGAGGAAGCATTTTATATATATAAAATTTTTTGTTTCACAGAAGGGGTGGCCAATCCTCATACAGCTGTAGGGCAGAGCCACCAAAGTCCTCTAGACCAGAACTTCTGAACTGCTGTTAAGATGAAATTGAAGTGCCTGACTTCAGGACAACAACTTGTAAAATCAGCCTTAACTGCTGATATAATTCAGGTGCCTTTTCTCTGCCTTGTTTGTATTTCTCATCCCCACTGACTTGGCAACGTTGGCTTAATACTACTCAGTTCTCCTCTTCCTCCCATTCCCAGACCAAGGAGGGTCTAATTCCTCTCTAGTGCTGTGATTCACAGACCATGATTCTAAAGATGGACACCACAACCACACTCTCCTCCTCTTGTTTTTAAAAGACTGTGGAGAGCTGGCTGCTTATGCCAAAAAAAGGATTTTATGATCCAAATAAGCATCAAGAAACAACTATTTCTCTGGTAACTTTTACAACCTCTTTCGGACATCTCATGTTATGAACTGTAGCCTATGAGCTTCTCTATCCCCCATTTATGGCTGAGTACGTCTAGCACTTAAATCAGGACTGGGAGTCCTCTTTCTGGGCCAGGCAGCGTGTGTCCGTTCGGAGTCTGCGATGGGAAACCTTTGCTTGTATCCTGTACTGGGTCTGCTGGGTGGTGCCGTGTTTTAAATTCGTGACTGAAAGAGGTAACGCACCGATGTTTTAGCTGTTGCTGAAGGGTGCTTGCACAGCCTTAGGACCTTCTCCGTTTCTTACTCTGCCCTCCCAGTGAGTAGGCTGGGGCTGGGCAAGAGGCTGGGAGGGGACACAGCCACACAGTTGACCCCAACTGGCCAAAGAGATATCCCATACCATATGATGTCATGCTCAGCAATAAAAATGGGGAGGAGTAGTCGTTTCAAAGTAGCTGCTGCTCACACACTGGCAGGGCATTAGTCTGGTGCTGTGAGGTGGTGGGTGATTGTCTTGGCATCATTTGGGTTTTTTTGTTTGTTTGTTTTCCCTTCATGTATTAAACTGTATCTTGAACCATGAGTTTCTCTTGCTTTTGCCCTTCTGATTCTGTCTCCCATCTTTCTGGGGGAGAATGAGCGAGTGACTGGGTGGGGGCTTAGCTACTGGCCAGGATCAAGCCACTGCATACCCCTACCTGTAAAGGTGGACCATCACCAATATGTCACCTTTCATTTTTTCCTAGTTGAAATGTAACATAGGTCCAGGACATGAAAATATGGTCTTGTGTCTAAAGTACAACTTACAGTTAATGAGTTATGCTTAAATGAACATCTTGGACCTTCAGAATATATAGGGTTTGGGAAGATAGTCATCCTTCTAAATTGCCATCAGTTCTAATAGTGCAGGGTTGCAGCATGTTCCTCTGCAGCTACCTTTGAGTCACTCACTGGTGTAGAAGCTAATCAAGGGAATATATGGAGTTCTGCATCTAATTTCCATTATAAAAATGTTCAGACTGGGAAGGACTACTAAAACGGCAACAGGCCTTCCAGTAATCAGAAATAAGGAAAGTAGTTTAGCAACCCTATGTTATTTCCTGAAACATGAACACTGTGCTGCCAATTCTGTTTTTATTAGTAGTATGGGTCTCAAAGTCCTTAATATTTTTCACTTCTGGTCCCAAATGCTGTCATGAAAAAATGTATCGGAATCCTAGATTATCCTATTTAAAATATATACATGTATTTGTAATGTTAGATGATTGCACCCCCGAAGTCTGAGGAATAAGGAACACTTATAAAAATGTTATAATTTTTAACTTTTTTTTTTGGCTGGTGTTTTGAAAATATTTGCTATTAACGGTACTGGAAGAGTTATGAAAAAAGAGTTATACCTTATTTTCTAGGTACTCCTTACTAGGAAGTCTTGTTTTTAAAAGACAATTTTTTGAATGAACTAGATGATACTAGAATATGTCTAACTTTACAGTCACTTTTCAATGTTCACCCATACTTGACAGGTGAAATTTGTTGAGGAAGGGTCACTGCTGGCATTCTCTTCTATACTTTAAGTGCATGGTCCACCTCCTTAGACTTACAAAGATAATTTAAAAAACTAAACCTCCTGAATTTTCTCCCTTACGGCACTTTTACGATGCTTATGCAAGTATTTTAATATGGGATGTAACTCTGGTACATTATGGCTGTCAATAGTAAAGTGCCTCTAAAAACTCTTGGGGATCTGAAGAGAAAAAGGAGCAATAAGCTTAAATGTAATAGTGACTAATAAACTTACTCCATTTTGGACTTAAATAAGATGTCCCTGTTTATTGGTGAAATAAGTGGAAGTCTTTTCTATCTCACCTGTCAACAGTTATGGGGGTACCAGCCCTGGGGTGCTCTTTGCTCTGCTCAAAGCCTGGGCAAGTTTCCTCCCCCATCAGTCTAGCTCTTTCGAATCATGTCTGCGCAGGAGGCCAGGATTTAGCCTTGATATTGTAGAAAAACTTGTGTAGGATTAAGAGAGTGGACACCTGGTGGTATTCCCTCAGTGCAATGGTGATGGCTGTATTCCCAAGCATTCTGTCTGTGCTAGCCTACTTTGACACCTTTGGGTAGCTGGAAGGGCTTTTTAACATCATACAAATTAATCCAGCCTGAGGCTGGATTAGCTGTAGTAATGGACAGCATATAAGGGTTTTCAGGCACACAGCCTCCTACACCTTGACAGGCTTGCTGCACTTCCAATAATTTATTAAATCTTTGACAAACTTTAAAAGAGACTGTCAAGATGTTTCATCATTTTTTCTTCTTATGCCATTTTTAGTAAATTTATTGCACATGAAAAAAAGACATCCCTAGGCATAGCCCAGGAGCACTAGGGCAAGTTTCCTCGCTCTTCTGCCAACATGTTTCTGTCGTGCCCTGGAGGTAGCACCTGGATCGAGAGGGTAGTTCTGTTCTTCATTTCCTTGGCCTCTCAGCTGACAGTATTAACCAGATAATTAGTGATGATAGGAGTGGAGGCTTTTTTATTATGCAGAGGCATTTTATGTCAAGATTTTTTTGCATTACAATTGTTTGTAATAGTCCTTAGCGTCTTACAACTGAAACTGTTTTTTTCTTATCAGTTCATCACATGCACCTTCTGTTTTATGAGTAGAGTATATACACATGGGTGAAAAGAGCAACAGAGCTGAGCTTACTGTACGATTCCTAACAACATCTCTTTTCACTTCTAAACTGTGACTAGCTCCTGAACATGTTCCCTTTCCTTGTGTACTTGTGGGTATTTTGCTAACAGAACTAAAGCTGTTGCTGCTTGTGAAGCATTATTAATTTTGTTGACTTTGTAACTTTGGAACAAGTCCATGGCCTGATGCTGTTTCAGGGGACAAGTTTTGAGCTTCTTATTGTCTTTACTCAGACAAAGGGCTGAAAAATGGAATGATAGTAAAAGGTTGCAATACTTCATTGGTAGCATCCTACTATTTTAGTTAAAACAGAATTCCTCACAGTTGGTTTCTCTTGGGAAATCTGGAAATTTACCTACTTCCTCAGGAAAATCTTGGGTGTATTTGCTATTAATAGCTTTTGGCTGTTTGGCTTATTAGTGGGGTTTTAATATCCAAATCATCTGTGTCTTTCCATTCACCTAGACTTTTATTATTGTTTGTTGGTAAAGAAGTAGAGGCCAGACAATAAAGTACCTTTGTTGAGAACAGTAAAAAACTAGAATTGTCATGCGATATTTTATACAAAGCACTGAAAGTGTAGAGAGGAGTGGGAAGTTAAACATAGTCAATGCATTTATGTATCTTTTGCTGTGTACACATAAAGAAGGCAGCACACGCTTTCCCCTAATGTTCACATAATGCCTGGAGGCTGGGAAGCAAAAGAAGGGAAATAAATGAAGAGGGAAGGAAGAATGCAAATTGGCTACAAAGCAAGTTGGTGGTTCATGATCCTTGCTTTGACTTTGATCTAGTCTCATTAATGAGCAATTTTGCAAAGCTGCAAGGAGTTCTCTGGTTGCAAGACAAATTCAGCTTAGGGTGCCCATGCAGGTGTGCATGGGAAGGAATGACACAAGAAGTCTTCCAAAATGTATGCATTCTTCCAAAAATGTATTCATCATTTCAGTTTAATAACTTAAACCATTGTGGCTGAACATCACTTCAAGACATGAAGGATCAGATATTAATAAAAGCAGTTTTGAAATGTACTGCTTAGAGCAAAGGGAAGGAGAGAGACCTGGATCAGATCCAATCCGCTGTGGAATGAACAACTTTGCTGAGAAAATGCAAAACAAGGTAGCTGCCAGTATATTAGGCTATTATTTTTCAGTTGAGTCATCTGCAGCAGTGGAAGAGTGCTTGCTTATGGTGAAAATAATAAATGAAATTATCAACCACCTCCAATTAATGAAAAATAGCAACTCCTTTGATGTGAATAATCATAAGGATGCTACCTGGGAAACTCTCCCTTGACTTCAACATAAATCTTTGCTACTTATCATCTGGAATGTAACATTTATGGTTACAGCTAATAAGGTCGTGAGCAGCTAGTATCATCATGATTCCTATAAGAATTTTGATCCCATTATCTCATCTGAGGGTGAGTTATGTTACATGTACAAGACTCATTAGCTGTCTGCAGTCTTCCCTTTAACTAGAAGAAAGTCTTATTTAAGAAGTTGTGAAGTTGTTTAACACTGTTGACTAAAGTGTTGTGCAGACCCCTGCTAGAAAGTCAAATAGAAAGTATCTCTTATTCTATGCTACCTAACTCTGGACAAAATTATTTCCTTCAAGAGATCCATTTTGAAGAAGCAAGTAGGACCCTGTGTGCTCATGAGATGGCCAGGGAAAACTGAGAGAACATATCTTTTTTCTGGAGTGTAAGATTTTTGGCATAAGACCGGAAAAGGAATCTGTGCAAAAGCTTATCTGATTCAAATAGAGGCGTAGGAGGTAGGTATCAGCGTATGCATCTATATACTTGACACAGGAAAACAGGAGTGAGTGTGTGCAGGAATGGAATTGTCTGATGTTTGCTTGGGTTTTTTTGTTCATACAAATTAGCATAGTTAAATATTGAATTAATAAAAATATTTATGCCAAAAAAGAGTCATTGTCAAAATTTCCTACACACAATCCAACATCTAAAAGCAAACAAGGCACAAATCCCACAAAAACAACTATTTTCATTGTACAGATCTGATTTTCTCAGGCCTTCTCCATTGTGTACTGTGCAAGACAAGACATTTTAGAAAAAAATATGATGTGATCATCTAACAATTCTAAGGTGATTGTAATACAAAAATAGGGAAAAGGTGTGTGTTTGTGAAATACCATCTCTGGTAGCAGTTCCAGTCCTGGCCTTTCTTAGCTTTCAACTACTTGAACTTAAAATGATACTAATATTTTAAAACTTTAAAAATTATTCATACATACATAGTATTATTATGTCTGCTTTTACCATTTGAAACATGGCATTTCTAAACTCTGTTTTGTTTACTTGATATTTGTACTACATGCTCATTGTAGGGTGTCTTGTAGCTATCTCTTTATCATCTATAATTAATCACCTGATTAGATGGACAGATCAAATTAACATTTTTTAATCAGACTGCTTCTTTTAATTTTTCCAGAATTACATATTTTAGGCTAATTTGATACTAATTATATTCTTCTTTATGCATCAAAATAAACCAAGTGAATCTGATGAGTAACAGCCGTACATTTGCCACCTGAAATAGGGTTCTCCTAGTAATTGGGTGGATGGGAAGAATTATTGAATTTCATGATGCTGAAGCTTAATAAAGTTCTTTCTACTTATTCACTGAGCCTTTCAAAGTAACCAACCAGAAGGGAAGAAGGTGCGCAAATGTCAAGGAACCTATAATCCCACACAGCAGAATATATTTGCTGGTTGTTCTATTATATGAAGATATCCATTATGTGGAGATATCCAAATGAAGACATATGGATAATGACAATATGTTCAATAAAAAACATTATTTCCTCAAAATTCTGAAAACCTAATAACTGATGTTTATGTTGAGCTATTATATATGCCTTAATTTTACAGAAAGTTAAGCATCTTACCTGTACTTCCCTATGTATTTAATTTAGTTTTCACAGTCATACAGGTAGACGATTAGGAAAACAGTCAGCTAAGTGACAGAGATACAAACTGCATTATTGCAAAATTTTAAACACACAATACGTGGCTTTAGTTATGAAGGAACATCTAAATTGCAACCATTATTTTTATGAAATTGAACTGTAACTCTCATTTGAATAGAGCACTTAATAAGTGACTGGGTTTACTGGAGTATTAAACTGGAGACTGGAGTACTAAACTCCATTTCTTTCACAGCAAGTAGGAACTGCTGAAAAAGGCTAGTGGGGTAACATACTTTGCACTCCTCAGTAACTGATGGAGTATGGAAATCCTCCAAACATTAGCTGATCACTTATGACCTAGATAGTGGCACACCAGCATTTGGAAACAATTTTAAAGAAGTTCAGTAGATTTTCTAAACAAAAGGGTTAGGAAAGAAAAGGTAAGTGAACTTTAAGGCAGTCTGCTTGGAATGATCAGTCAAGAATGCACACTATAATCTGGAAAGGTAGGGCTTGAGCTTTGAAATGTGTCTTCCAGACTCAAGTGACAGAGGAGGAAAACCATAAAAGCAGTAAGCCCAGTCTTGCTGCCACTCAACTAAATAGCAGAACTAGTATTTACACTTGCTGTGTTTTGGTCCCTAGAGCTTTCCCTGCTCATAACGCCACCTGCTAGCAGATCTGTGAATTGTACCAGGCAGGGCCAGATGGTTCTCCAGAGGACCTACTCTTATTCTGATGTTACAAGAAGAATCACCAAGGTACAAGCAACTAGAGATTTTGAAAGAAAAAGACATTATATGAATCTGTGGATTAATATGGAACCAAACAAGACAGGCAGTGATGCTAATGAGGTGCAGATACACGGGACCTGATGTGCATGTTTTCTGGAACATGAGTACCTGAGTGTCTTGGAGAAGAATTAAGGGAAACATCATACCAGATTTACTCAGCAGCTAAGGGTATCAGTCCTAAGATTGAAAGGGATGCAGTCAACATAGCTCTTTCCATCTTTACCAATCTCAAATCTATTAATAAAAACTGGTTTATATATAGAACATGCAGTAGCTCCCCAAACCTCACTAAGATAACCATTAACTATAGAATTTTCTCTTTTTTCTTCACCTTTATTGCTAAAAGGTGCTAAAAACCTTTATTGTTAAAACAATGAGTTTGCCAGGCTGCATACTCAAAAGCTGTTTGAATGAAACTGCCTTCAGAGCAAGGTGGAGAGCAAATTGCAGTTACCTCTTTTAATATAAAAATCATCATACTAAGTACCACCCCTGTAGAATATTTCTTTTTAAAAAAGATATTATTTATTAATGTATGTCTTCCTAAACAGATTATAATTACTCTTCTGAGTAATTTATATTGTATTTTCAGCACCAAAAAGCTCACAGAACTAAAAGATGATACACTCTCTCTTGTTGTGCCATAAAAGTATTGCTGTTATTAATCTTTACCTTGGCAGCTGTTGAGTTTAAATGCTTGTCTAGGAAATGCATAAATGATGCCTGTATTAGGAAAGATTGACACCCATCATAATCTGTCTTCCAGTTGGCATAAATGATACTTAATTATAAGTTAACTACTCTGCTTTAATGACTCGTGTGGAATGGAACTTCATTTTAGTGGGACAGGATGGGCTTGGTGGGCAAAAGGTCTGGCAGAGTCAGACACCAGTGGGGATCAGAAAACTGGCGCTCTTCCTAATTGTGGCGGTAGTCTGTTGTGTTACACCTCACATATAAAGTAACTGATTTCAGGAACACGCTGGCATAGTTTCTGAGCACTTTTAGGTCCCTTTAGGTTCCCACTGAAAGTATCTTTACTCAGCTAAATATGACTGAATATCAAATGCATAGGATGATTGTACTTGGCCAAGTCCCAGAAGGTGGGGTTTTTTTCAGACAATTACAAAGTAAGAAATATGAGAAATGACTTCACCTATTCAGGCCAAAAGACTGAAAATCTCTTAAGTTTCTCATTCAGTTTTAAATTTCATAAGTGTCCATCTTCCTTTAGACAAAAAGAAAACTGCGTTTGGATTTTAAGGATGCTTCAACAAATAACGAAGCCTTCCAGCTCCTTGGTGAGTTGGACTTGTGAGCATCACTGACTGTGCAATAACTTAGCACCTTACTATTTTTTCATTCATAAGTTAATATCATTTTAAGGTATATTTACCTGTCTTTTATTGTTCAGTAGAAGTTAGGAAGTGCCATAATGTTTCCTCTAGATGTCCCTTACAAATTTGTGATAAACTTAGGTCGTGTTTGACATATTTGACATGGAGAGCATAGGACAGCTCACAAACAAAAAGATAGCTAGACCAGTATGCCAGAGGTTTTAGGAGTTTTGTTCTTTGAATGTAATGCGGTTTGAAGTCCCAAGTTTCATTAACCAAATGTAGTTCTTCCACAATTTTCAGATCAAAAGTACATTTTTCATGTGGATGTGGGGAGAGATGCCGTTTCTTTGATAAGCAGAAAAAGTGGGAAGGTACACTAAGGCTTCCTGAATTCTTTTACTGCAGCTTCTTTTTCTTTTAAATGGTACCTACCTGATGCAACATATATTGTGTAGAGAAGAACAGCATCTCATACTTTAGCATGTGCTTATCTCTCCCAAGGATTGCACTTCAGCATTCCTGTTAAACACTTTAGTGATCAGTTGCTTTAAATCCTATAGGATTTGAACAACAATGTGAATATTCACTTTCAGTAGTGTGTAGAAGCTATTTTTAGAGATTTATTTTCTTGCTGGTTTATAACAAGGTATATGAATCTTGCAGTTGTTTTGTGTGTGCGTGTATATGCATGTCTGAGTATACATGCATCCTGAAGGTTTGTTTTAGTTCCCTCACTCCTTAGCAAAAAACCCTGTAAATATTAATTGATCCATACTTGAAGAAACAGAGGTGCTGAGTAAGATAAACATGCATTTCATTGGATATTTTAAAATTTTTTTTTTTTTTCTCTCACTTATGAGGAATATGCACAGAATATCCCTGTGTTTGGCTATAGCCCTAATTACTAAAACTTTGCTGTGGTAAAAATTATTATTATGCTTATTATAAGCCACAGCATGAGAACACAAATTAAAATCTTTATATTAATTTTTTTTAATTTATTCTTAGACTTATAATTCAGTCCCAGATTTCTGTCTGCCAATTTGCTTGGCTTCAACGAAGTATAATTAGTTCAAGCAGGGCATAATGGTATATATGCCCACAACAATACCATTTTTACAAAACAGAAAACTGAAGGCTGGATTGTATTTCCCCCTTCCCCCTGGACCCAGGGAAAAAGGAAGAGTGAATTTTCCTCATCAGTCACAAACAGAGGCAAAAAAAGCCCTAAAACCTACTATTTTAGCTTCCAAGAGTATCTATTTCTGATGAACTATTGCTATAGACTTTCATTTTGCAAGGTTCAGTTTATTAAATATGATGTTTCTTACTGGTTCACGATACTTTCATATGTTTATACAGTGCTTTAAAAATCATTTGGTAGGAGAAAAATATTTGACTTATTAACTAATTTCAATAGAATTAAATTTGTAGAGTTGAGTGATAACTAATTTTTGAATAAAACACACTTTTAAAAAAATAATACTATAACACAGTAAAAATATGTTTTTCATCATAGGTACCAATATTACAAATGTTTCTTTCAATAAGTACTGCTCTTTTTTTAAATTTTTTTTTTTTTTTTTTTTTTACATCTCATATTCCCGCTTTTACTTTGGATTAGAGTTCACGGTTGTCCCAAGTGAGTGAAAAGTAATTTTCATTTTTTTGGCTTTGCTTGCTCATTGATTAAGTTGAAACTTATTTCTAAGCAAAAAGGAATGCTTGCTGGAAACTTTCATGAAAAAAAAAAAGTGCAGGTTTTCACATGTACTATTTTGGCATGTATTATACAGATGGTTTTGAACATGTCCTTACATTCATCACATGAGCTGATTTAGGGTTTGTGCTGAATAGGCATCTTTTGGTGTTTCAGCTAAATATAATTGAACCTGTACCAAAGACAAAGTGCTGCATGCAGGGTTTGCATACAGTACAGCAGTTTATACAAACTGGCTTTATAAAGATTGATCTGATAAGAATAAAGGAAGATATGACTCAACTTTCATTCCATCTCAGATAGAGAGAAATGTGGAAAGTTTAATGCCGAACTGTGAAAAGATTCAGTAAGTCACCACAAATCACTTCTACTAAGCCAAAACTGGGTAATTTACACAGCACTTTGTGATCTTCAAACAGTTTGCAGTGTGCAATTATTCATGCCACAACATGGGGCCACGGCGTCCAAGCTGCCTGTTTGTTCTACGGCTGAAGCAGAGGTGTTTGAAAACTGCAAGAGCCTACCAAAGGCCCCGAGATCATGGCTAATGTGACACCCCCAGGCCTAATCTTCTTAGAGCACTGGGATAAAATAAGTATCCATTACAAAATCAGCCTTCATCCTGCCCCCTTCTGTGCTCTGCCACTCTGATAGCCAACACGGAGACAATTGCATGATTCTCGGCTTAATCAGGTATTAGGAGCTAATGCAGTACGAGAAGAGGCTAATCTCCATATTTACTCCATCTGTACTTACGGACCTGACTTGCCTGCCCCCGATAGATCAAAAGGAATTGGCAAAAACCAGATTAGAGATGAAGAAAGGAGAGAGAGGTCCAAGAAGTGTAAGAGGCAAAATTCTCTGCTTTCCTCAGTTGTGTATATGTCTATTAAAGCCATGTGGTCTAATCCCATGGAAACACTTTCCATTGTATTTCTTTTTCTTCTCCTCCCTACCCCCGCCCTCTGGCCCCATCTTTAAAAATGGAAATTACGATTGCAGTTAAAATTATTGATAAGTGTACCATGCCATTTCTAAGGATCAACATATACACAATTACGTGTGCTGCCTTTTTTTTTTTTTTTTAATATGGATTTTGTTGAGCTCAGTTTATTATGGCATTTATTTATGACGGATACGTGTATAGGACTCTCTTCTGGGTCCATTTTGAAATCTGATGAAAAAGCCATAGCTAGGCAGAACTCATTAATTCCAGGTCTTTGTAAGTGCTCTTTGTAAGTGCTACATAGACGATGTACCCTTCTGTGACCTTAAGTTAAAATGAGTGTGAGAAAAGAAAAGAGAAGAAAAAAGTGTCTGTAAAATTAACTATTTTCCTTTTAGTCACTCAGAAGTAACTGGTTATCTTCCTTCTGTATCTTATCACCTACAATATCTTGGCATTCTCTTCTGAAGCTTTTGCTACAAGCAGATACTTATGATTCCAGAATCGTGGACAGATGGGTAAGGAAAAGAGAGCAAAGGCAATTCACACACTCACCACTGTTGGCAGTCACCTGCTGTTTGTAAACAGTGACATGTGGCCACCAATAATGACCTTCAAGCTAGGAGAGGCATATACTAAACTAACTCAAATGTTCTGGTCACCTTGGGTTGGTGATGAACAAGTTTTATGAAGACGGGATGCATTCCTCAGCAAGTGTGGAAGAAGCCTGTGCTCAAAAGAGAGTTCAGAAAAGCTGAGAACATTTCAAAGGGTGCACTGTCCTCCCCTTTGGAAAGCTGACAGACTCACTATTTTTTTGACTCCTTACAAACCCCAAGTGGTGCCAGAAGAGAGCTGTGTTGCTGCTGATTTTTGGCAATAGAGCTCACCTCATTAGAGTGGATTAAGTCATGATGCTGAGAAGGATAAAAGGTGAAAAGCAAAAACAGTGGATGGCGAACACAGAAAGCTCAGAGTGTCATTTGTATGCTGACGCTATTATTGACTAGAGCCCATGTGGTTCACACTTTTCAATTACCGTCTGCTAGAAAGGTGGCCCATAATTGCAAAGGCTGATGCCAGTGCACCAAATGTCAAGGGAGCCTCCCTAACCCTCATCACCTTTTCTTGATGCTTGACTTGAGGATGTTCAAAGGCAAAAAGCCACAGCCTGCAGATCTCCCTGAGGAAGAAAAAGATGCCATTTAAAAAAAAAAAAAAAAAAAAAAAAGATAAGACAAAACCCCAACAACTCATCCCCCCTCATTTAAAAACCTAGAGTTAAATTCATTATCCTGTGACCTTATCCTTTACCCTCTGTATAGCTGGGACATCCACCAGCATCAGCGACAATTATCCAGTGAAGATCCAGGGCAGGATTGGGTTTTTTAGTTCTGTGGTGCTGAAGTTGCCCAGATGCTGAACAGCACAGACCCGATGTTAGTGCTGACAGTGATTGCTGGAGATGCTCTTTCACAAGATTTTTAAAAGATGGAAAATGGGCAAACTTGGTTGTCCTCTAAACTCCAATAGTGATTCTCACTGACAGCACAGTGTCACTCTTACTGACACATCACTTTAGCTGGTATTGTGTCATCCCTGCGGGTCCCAGAATAGCCTGTGCACTATTGCCCCCACTTATTTAAAACCTCAAATGCACTTTTTTGTATATCTTTATTTCATTATACATTATTTCTTTAAACCTACAACTAAAGTAGCTATTGAATAAAACCAATGAACAATAGTTAAAATGTTTTACTCAAACTTTCTCAGCAAACTCAGAACAGATACAAAAATTCAGACTTTTTTGTATCATTAACAATCTGGGGAATTTTACTGATGGGTATCACCTTTTTTGGCTATTTGAAACATTATTTTGATAACTACATTTCTTATCAGCAGATAAATGGTGGAAAATTGTGTATACTGTATTAGAAAATTTATATAACATCTGTAAGATCAATTTTTACTGAAAGTTAGTGTCTCTTTATAAAAAATACTTCTTCTGTGCTTAAGAAATACTATGCTGTTGTTTCAAAATCTTCAAAATACAGATTTAGATATATATATTTTTTATATTTAGATAAACTTTGTTTCATAAGCAACTTTTTTTTTTTAAAACAGTTACTGCAATAATTGGGCAAAATCCCTGAATCAGTTAGAAGAATTTAAAAGTTTAACATGTTAGTACTAACATCACTGGCTTTTGAAAAAGTGGGATACATTGCCTTTGTCATGGAAGAAAAAACATCTTTGCCTTCTTACTGGTTCTTCTCTATGAAAACACCACATTGGTGATCATTTTCGTGTATTTGCTGTTTGTAAACTAAAGGTAGTCCATGATACACTCTAGGAGCATAATTTTATCATTATCAGAGAGCACAGCAGACAAAATTTTCCCACCAAACTTTGTGTAACCTATGTTCCTGTTCCCTTTGTCACAAGTAACTTTATTTTTTAGCTTTAAAGCAAATTTAGTTTTGTTCAAATGGAGAGGTTTTACTTGAGCACAGTGTTTGTACTGTTTTTTAGTTTGCAACACTAGCTGTAGCATGTCTGTAAATGTACAAATTGTTTTCATCATCAAGAAATGTCTAACTGTGTTCATCCAGCCTTGAAGACTTTCATTTTAGAGTGAGGTTGTTTGCCAATACTTTGTCTTAATTTCCTTCAAAAAGGAAAAAATATTTTTAAATAAAACTTGTCTGAAGAACTTTCTGTAAGTCAGATTTCACTGTCCAAAATTTTTTCAGCTTTGTCTTTTCTTTTCTTATTTCTCAGAACTTATCTGTTCAATATTTTGGGGAAATCAGAGGATCCTAGAGTCAAATTACTTGCCTGACTTTCTCAGACTTTGACCTTTGCTATCAAGTCAGTTCACACCAAATTGAACACCTACAATTTTTCTCTCTGAGGAAAAGGTTTGATTCTCCGGTCTCCTCTCCTTGCTCCATTACAGTAACAGCTTTGTAAATATGCTAGAAATAAGAAATAGTTCTAATTCTGTTATTTATGAACAAGTAGTGAGCAAATACCTTATCAAATGCATCAGGGTAGTATAATTTCAGAATACAGGTACTTTGAAATCATCAGTGATGATGCTGTGATCTGGGCACACAGATGGTACGCTAAACTTTTTGAGTCAACTTTCAGAGAAAAGAAGTTGTCAGCAAGACAAGGGAAAAACCATGAGAAATTTTTTTGTTGTTCTCCCTTGGATATTTAGTGAAGCATATTAAAAAACACATACAAGTTAAATCAACACTGTAATGTGGAACCCAGACGTAAGGTGAAACCTGAGGAGTGTCCTACTCTATTCTTACATCATGCAGAGTAGCAGATGTAGCAGCTCCAGGTGCTAAGAAGTTCCATAAGAAACAGTTGGGGGGGAACATTTAAAACTTGGGCAAGTATTTAAAACTGGGAAAGTATTCAAAACTCTGAGCCTTGTCATCAAAATGTTATCTGGCTTCCGCAGGAAGGAAATTAACTTGGATACAAGCTCTGGTGCTCAGCTAAAGGTAAAATATTGTCTCAACTTATATTTTATGTTTTATTATATGTTAAAATCCTATGATCTTTGTCTCATTTCTATCTTTGAAGTCTATCCCACCTCAAATAAATGTATCTTTACTTTAATATTAGACATTTTTCTTGATAAGAAGACTAACTAAATAATTCCCAAGAAAGAATAAATTGCAAATGGGTCTTCATTTACTTATTTATTTTTCAACAAGAATGTTGATTGTTTAAAATTTGTCTCAGAATAATTTTGGTGGTTAAATCTTGGTCTACCTGTGATGAATGAAACTTAATTTTGCTCTGAAGTTAGGCTTGATTGGACATACATATTATATATATATTATCCTTAAATGGGTGAGTATAATCCCGGGGCTACCCTCTTGTTTTTTTCATATACAGATTAAAAAAATATTCCTAATCTAGGCTGGAAAACTGTGATTTCTGTGAGTATTGATTCCAGTGAATGACTGTCAGGAGG
Organism: Aquila chrysaetos chrysaetos; assembly: GCF_900496995.4. Lineage (NCBI taxonomy): Eukaryota > Metazoa > Chordata > Aves > Accipitriformes > Accipitridae > Aquila > Aquila chrysaetos. Next base: position 69,590,227 of record NC_044007.1, read on the forward strand.
CATATGCACAGCAGTGAAAGTTCAGCTTAAAAGAATTCACCAAAAGTAAGCTCAGTTGCTTTTTTTTCAAGCAAACTTTCCTAGACTTTTTTTAGGCACTGTATTTTTTCAGCTTTACACAATCACCTCAGCAGCTAGCCTAATAGTTTGCTCTCTCACTGTTCTTCTCCAAGTTCTAGATTTTAGGTGCTATGGAATTTGGTACTGAGTCCAAGTTTAGTTACCAAATGTTCTTGACTGTCAGAGATGCTGGCTGCATTCAATGGCTACTGAATTCCAAAAGAATTCAAAATTTCTAAGAGTCTGGCAGTGTTCAGATGTTGCATGGATTTGTGGCCCCCTGTAGCCTGGAAAGATGACTGTGTTGTTAGGCTTCAAAGAAGCAACTTCTGGTCTGCATAACTTTGTGAATAAGCAGTGAAGATGAACGTTTACAGAAAAATCCTATTGAACTGAACAGGGAAGAAATCTATAGATTTCCTTGGAAATGTAGTACACTTTCATTAGATTGTCCTGAAAGCAAAAAATGGAGTGAAATTTGTGCTGTAAGTGTTTGTTCAAAAGTAACTGGTAGAAGTGATATTCTAAATTTCCCATTCAGGCCAATAGTATGGTTCAACGAGTCTTTAAAAAGTTTGTTTTATTTTCAGTTTTTAACGGTGAAGACATTAGGACTGAAAAATAACCAAATTTCATTCTCCTTTTTCCCAAGTCCCAGCTTATCACTTTTGAATAATGAAAGCTTCTTTTGCTGTGAGATAGCTGCACTGATACAATGCGGATATGGAAAGGACAGTTTTCAAAGGAAGGTCATTGACAGTAAGAAGGTTTACTGTTCCGTGTATTTGTCCCTAATATTTTTCCCTTTTAGTTACTAGCAGCAGTGTCATATTAAATGACTTCCCCCTTTAAACTGTTAAGTGGTGCTAGTTCAGTTTTAGCAGTAAGTCGCCAGCAGACTCGGGGGAGAAGTGCTATCTCCTATGGCCCTGAAAATTGATATTGAACATGGAAGGAAAAATCTCACAAGCTGATAGCAATTAGCTAAAAAGGATTTGCGACTCCATGATTCATCACACTAGGGGATCAAAGTCATTTACAGAGAGTGTTTCTACAGTCCCTGCCTGCTGCTCTAAAGATATACCTCTGTTTATCTCTCACACTGCGGTGTGACATTTCCTTTTTTAAGAGCCCATTTTCTTAGAAACATAGCAGTGGGCTGCTGCAGCACAGGCAGTCTTTGATTCTCCACTGACTGCCTAAATGACACGATGGCTCTAATGGCACAGCTTTAGCAGGAGCTTGCAATGGGAATTGGACTTATTATTTACATAAATGGACTAACAGGTCAGGTCTGGTACTTGCTTGTAAAAACGAGGACAAGGTGTTCTCGTGGCAAGTGGTGTAAGGCAGGCCTGTGGTTCTGGAGCTCTGTGGAGCTTTTATGATTTTTTTCTTCACCAGGAACACTAACTTTCAAAATTAAACATCACTTTCTATACATGTTTTTGGAGCTATCTTACAGTAGGATCCTATATAATTTTATCAGAGGATTAAAAGAAACCTGCCACAACACCAAAGACTTTTATGTTGAAAAATTTTAAATTTTTTAACAGAAGAATTATACTCCTCTGTCCTTCCAAAACTCACTCTAACACTTTGAAAACAGTCTCATTTGTCAAAATGTAATTTCACTTTTATAATAGTACAATATGAAAGGAAAAAAAAAAAGAAACCCCAAACAACCACTACATTTTGCTGCTGCCAGGACCAAAGGTTCCTGTTATTTCAGTAGCAGGAATTAGATTTGTTTCTCAGAGCCACAACCTGAAATCATGGAAATCTTATAACTTCTAAAGATTTTTTTTTCACTAAGGCTGGAAACAATGAGCTCCTTAGCGGAAGGTAAGATGGAGTTTATTCAGTGATAATGTTGTTATAGGCTTCCTCAGGTTTATTTTGGCCAGAATTTTACAAAAGGGTGAGATTTTCAGTAGCCTGGTCCTAACTGCAGGTTGTCTCACTCCTTTGATAGTGAGTACCAAATATGTAAAAAAAGTTCACAATGATGTGGCAGTGTTTACTCTTACATGACAACTTCTAATTAATACTAATTACTTCATTGTGAATCCAGCCCTAGAAACAACAAAGTACGTAAGACTTGATGAGGGAGGGGGATAATATCAGCCTTGCCCGTGACAAGCTGTGGGATGAAACGCCAAGGTTAGAGGGAGGATGTGCCAGCGAGAGCCCTCAGCCTGTTGCTCTGAGACATGCTGGGTACACTGGAGCGTGCCTGAAGTCTTACGGTGATGACCCAGGGGCTCCTGAGGTGATAGGAGCCAACAGGGAAACACCAGTGAAATACCTCAAAGGAATTAAGGGGCGTTCCTCTAAGAAGGTGACACGGCCGACAGCCCCGCTGAAGTGCCTCTACACCAACGCACGCAGCACGGGCAACAAACGGGAGGAGTTGGAAGACACCGTGCTGCTAGAAAGCTACGACCTAGTTGCCATTACTGAAACTTGGTGGGACGAGTCCCATGACTGGCGTGCGGCTATCGATGGCTACAGGCTGTTCAGAAGGGACGAGTGAGGAAGGAGGGGCAGAGGCATCGCCCTCTACATGAAGAAATGGATAGAGTGTGACGAGCTCTTTCTGAAGAATAGCCAAGAGCGGTCTAGAAAGCTTATGGGTAGAATCAGACACCGAGGCAACAAAGGGAACCTTGTCGTTGGTGTCTACTACAGGCTTCCCAGTCAAGGGGAACCTATTGACGAAACCTTCTTACTCCAGCTACAGAAGGCATTGCACTCTCGTCCTGCTGGGGACTTCATCCATCCTGACATCTGCTGGAAAAACAGCACGGCAAGCCATAGGCAATTCAGAAGAGTCCTGGAATCCATTAAAGAAAAAATCTTAAGCCAGGCAATAGACAGCCCTACCAAAGGGGATGAGATACTAGACCTGATGGTCACCAACGCAAGTGAGCTCCTAAGAGACGTCAAGACTGGGGGCAGCCCAGGCTGCAGTGATCATGCACTGGCAGAGTTTGCAGTCCTGAGGGATACGGGTTAGGTGAAGAGTAAAGTCAGGACCCTGAATTTTAGGAAAGCAAACTTCCAGCTCTTCAAGGAGTTGGTCAATAGGACCCCCTGGGAAACTGCCCTCAGGGACAAGGGAGCAGAATAGAGCTGGCAGAGCTTTAAGGATGCTTTCCATAGAGCACAAGAGCTCTTCATCCCCAGGTGTAAGAAATCAGGAAAGGAAGGCAAAAGACTGGCATGTGTGAGTCAAGACTGGCTGGTCAAACTAAAGGGCAAGAAGGAAATGCACAGGCAGTGGAAGCAGGGACAGGTATCCTGGGAAGAGTGTAGGGACGCTGCCCGGTTGTGCTGGGATGGGGTCAGAAAGGCCAAGGCACGGCTGGAGCTGAACTTGGTAAGGGATGCAAAGAATAAAAAGAAGGGCTTCTACAGGTATGTCAGACAGAAAAGGAAAGTCAAAGAAAGTGTACCCACCCTGATGAGCAAGACTGGCAAACTGATAGCAACGGATGAGGAGAAGGCTGAGGTACTCAACAACTCTTTTGCCTCAGTCTTCACTGGCAGCCTCTCTTCCCACACCTCTCAAGTGGATGAACTGCAAGACAGGGACTGGCAGAGCAAAGTCCCTCTCACTGTAAGAGAAGATCAGGTTTGTGACCACCTGAGGAACCTGAACCTACATAAGTCTATGGGACCTGATGAGATGCATCCCAGAGTCCTGAGGGAATTGGCTGATGTAGTTGCCAAGTCACTCTTCATGATATTTGAAAAGTCATTGCAGTCAGGTGAAGTCCTCGGTGACTGGAAAAAGGGAAACATTGCATCGATTTTTTAAAAAGGGTAAAAAGGAGGACCCTGGGAGCTACTGACCTGACAGCCTCACCTCTGTGCCTGGCAAGATCATGGAACAGATCCTCCTAGAAGCTATGCTAAGGCACATGGAGGACAGGGATGTGATTCGACACAGCCAGCATGGCTTCATCAAGGGCAAGTCTTGCTTGATCAACCTCGTGGCCTTCTATAATGGAGTGACTACATCAGTGGACAAGGGAAGAGCTATGGATGTCATCTATCTGGACTTCTGTAAGGTCTTTGACACGGACCCTACAACATCCTTCTCTCTAAATTGGAGAGATATGGATTTGATGGATGGACTGTTTGGTGGATGAGGAATTGTTTGGGTATCCAGAGGGTAGTGGTCAACGGCTCAATGTCCAGACAGAGATCAGTGACAAAAGGTGTCCCTCAGGGGTCCGTACTGGGACCAGTACTGTTTAATATCTTCATCAATGACATAGTGGGATCAAGTGCACCCTCAGCAAGTTTGGAGTTGACACCAAGCTGAGTGGTGTGGTTGTCACACCTGTGGGACAGGATGCCGTCCAGAGGGACCTGGACAAGCTTGAGAAGTGGGCCCGTGTGAACCTCATGAGGTTCAACAAGGCCATGTGCAAGGTCCTGCACCTGGGTCAGGGCAACCCCTGGTATCAATACAGGCTGGGGGACGAAGGGATTGAGAGCAGCCCTGCCGAGAAGGACTTGGGGGTACCGGTGGATGAAAAGCTGGACAGGAGCCGGCAACATGTGCTTGCAGCCTAGAAAGCCAACTGTACCCTGGGCTGGATCAAAAGAAGTGTGGCCAGCAGGTCGAGGGAGGGGATTCTGTCCCTCTACTCTGCTCTGGTGAGACCCCACCTGCAGTCCTGCGTCCAGCTCTGGGGTCCTCAGCACAGGAAAGACATGGACCTGTTGGAGCGGGTCCAGAGGAGGGCCACGAAGATGATCAGAGGGCTGGAACACCTCTCCTGTGAGGAAAGGCTGAGAGAGTTGGGGTTGTTCAGCCTGGAGAAGAGAAGGCTCGGGGGACACCTCATTGTGGCCTTTTAATACTTAAAGGGGGCTTAGGAGAAAGATGGGGACAAACTTTTTAGTAGGGTCTGTCGTGATAGGACAAGGGGTAATGGTTTTAAACTAAAAGAGGGTAGATTCAGACTAGATATACAGAACGATTTTTTTACAATGAGGGTGGTGAAACACTGGAACAAGTTGCCCAGAGAGGTGGTAGATGCCCCATCCCTGGAAACATTCCAGGTCAGGTTGGACGGGGCTCTGAGCAACCTGATCTACTTGAAGTTGACCCTGCTCATTGCAGAGGGGTTGAACTAGACGACCTTTAAAGGTCCATTCCAACCCAAACTATTCTATGATTCCATCATAATATAGCCTAGGAAATGTAGCAGACCTGTATCCTTTCTTGGGTTGTTGAACCATTTTTTTTTTAATGTTGTTGTCTGTAGCTGTGGAAACAATCTTACAAGTGTGTGGGATTTATATAGAAGGGTGTAAATTTATTTACTTACCTCTCTATTAATTCAGTAACTAAAACTAGGTCTATCTCAGTGTTCACCTGAACTTTTTGGTATTTTGGAATGAATTCTTATTACATCATACTTTCATGTGACAAGTATACCCTAGTTCTTCTGGTCATCCTTGTTTTGTTTGTTTGCTTTTTTTCCCCATGGTTTTTGTTTTGGTTTTGGTTTATTTTTTCCCCCAGAAAAGTGCTTTATAAAACCACCCAATGATCCACAGGATGAACACGTAATTCCTACACATGAAGGATCATGAGTATGTAACAAGTGGGACAAAGACTGCAAGCAGAAGATCATTTCAGAGCTTGAGATTTGTATTTGATTTTAACTTTGGATGCCAGTATCTGCTCCTGTGATTATTCTTTCCGTAGGCTGCCTCTGGTAGCTTCCTGCTTTGACTGCTTTTCCAAGAAACATCTGGGACGTGGTTTATTACAGCATCTTGTATGTTAAAAATGATCTGCCTCAGGAGTTCTTATCTCTTCTTACAGGAAAGAAACGTTCCTTTGGATTCAGTGCTGTAACTTGCTGGTATATCTTACACACTGTAACCTGAAAACCTTTAAAGTTTGTGGCACATATCTTGGACCCCAGCGGATTTGGAAGATAAACAACTGGGATACTGGTTTGTGTGCTTAAGCAGTGCTCGAGGACAATAAATCCCAAACTCAGATTTCTTGTAATATAAAGACAGAAACGAATCCCTCATCGGCTGGGGAAATGCGCTCCCATAAGAAGTGGTCGTGTCCAGTCTCAGTCTGTTATCACATATGCTAAAACCAGCAGCATATTCTAGCAAGATGTTGATGTTGCTCCTCTTTAGAGCAGCAGCAGAGTGCTCTTGACAGTGTTCCCCCAGAGTCATCCTACCCTGCAACTGCCAGATGGTGCTCATATCAAGTGCACAGCCAGCACTAACCTGCTCTTCCCCAACCTACGCGAATCCCTTTAGATGAGGGGCAGAGATTTTCCTTAGGGTCCAACGCAGAGCAAAGGAAGAGAATTTCTCTTCTTGGTGGCTGACTCATTTGCTTACAGGTAATTTCTGTGGCAGAAATGGTTGTGCAGATAGAGTGAAAATTGTCATTTAAAACCTGTTCGTCCTGACAAGCTAAATAGGAGGGAGAAGTGACTTTTGAGAATATTCACTGAACACCATTCTTGTACAGCCGGTAAGTACAGCTTGAGAGGGTCTTGTGGGCTGACGAGGCACTGAACTCGCTCACCAAGAAGATCCAATGCCTGAAGGAGTAAAAATACATTAACTTCTGTGCTTCTGCTGCATTTGAAAGGACAAAACTGTAGAAGATGTAGTTGAGAAAATAGGGTATAAGTTGTGGTGAACTCCTATTTCTATAGAGAAATAAGGCTTCAGAAGTAATTTTTAGAAAACTTGACAAATTTTGAAAGAGAAGACTAGAAAACCCAGTAAAGCTGAAAATACTGCGCTGATGCATTTCTGTTGAATAATAACTAGTGACTTCGCTCCTGCAGAAGCAATAATTTATTTCAATTTTTGTAGGATAATCTTTGCTGTGTAGAAAAAACAGTTTAAAAAAAAGGTATTTAAAACTTTTATTTTATTTAGCACAATCTGTTTTTTCTGAGATTTACCATAGGACTGGACCCTAGTATTCTGTCACATGTTTTATCTGAATTTATGCAAATATTTACTACTATAATAAGCTAATGATAATTTAAAATAGTTTATTTCTGGTTGATTAATGGTCTTGAATGTACTGTAATTAAGAAAAAAAATAAAAAATCAGGAAGTGTTATTTATCAGTATGACAGCCTGGGAGAAAAGAAATTAATTCTCTTGAACATTTAATTCCTAGAATCACAGAATTGTTATTTTTAATCTATCTATATGAGACAGAAACATCAAAATATGGAGGTGTGAAGCATCATGTAACTATAAAGCTACACCCATTTACCTCAGCTAAAAATGTGGTCTGGTGGTAGTGTATATGAATGACTGTATGAATTACTGAATGATTTTACCTACACAAAGAGTTCCTGTCCTGTCCAAAATTATTTCCATTTAGTCCCAAAATAAATTGCATTTATGCATGTAACCAAAGTTCATAACATGTTTATAAACATGTCATCTCTGGGCTCCAGTCTTTTCAAATGAACATTTAGAAGACCAAAAGTTTCCTCAAATAAATATGCAGGAAAGCAAATAAGAAAGAGCAAATAAGAATGCAGTTAATGTAAATATTCGTCATTACTTACCCGCATATGCCTGAAGCATCTTTTTTTTGCTTAGACTGCACATATGCAAAGTCAAAATGTATGTATTTCCCACTCTTTATTTCTGGGATTTTTGCATGTTAGAAATGTTATAACTCTGAGACCAATTTAAAAACTTGTTTGTAAATTATTTCTAGCTGCTTCCTCAATTAAAATTAAATTTTATCTGTAAAATGCATTCCTCCAACTATCTGCTTTTTTTTTCTCTCCCTCCAGCAAAAGGAGGTCCTATTTCCTCTAACATTTTGTCACTTGTTCCCATCCTTGTACTACAGTTTTTCCTTCTCCTGCTGTATCAGTAGTGCCAATATGACTGCTTATGGGACTGCTATATAAATCAGGAAATAGCCAGCTTTGTCACCTAAGGAAATGTAGCATCCAATTGCAGCCAATCTGTTTCTCTTTCACGCGTGCACATGCATGAATCCACTGAGGCAACAGAGAGATAGGAGTCCTCTGAAATTATTTTGCATGCTTGCTTTCATGTTTACTCTGTAAGTAGTGCAATGGTCGTAATTCTTCTGTCTTCTGTTGTGTTAGATGTTTTTTCAAGATTGTATTGTCATACAATGTCAAGGAAAGAAAATTAATAAAATTAGTGATGGCAAAATCTAAATCCCTATTGAGGAAGGAAGTTTCTACAAGAAACTTGTGTTTTATTCTACCTTTTCCTGGTTTTAAAATGTATTTTCACAATATTTTTATTCAGATATCTTTAAACAATTAAAATTGAGTTCAAAATGTTATACATTCAAATACAAGTGAAAGAAGACTCTGAGGTTTTGGAAAGAAAATTGGCTTCTGCATTTTGTGTGTGGCAGGTGTCATTTGTTTGTTTAAAAAGCTTTCCTGTCTTTCCTGCTGGTTGATGCTCTTATGTCCAGGTACAGCACATTTCTTGACCAGGTTTTTAAACACACAGTCAGTATAAGTCACTTTAGAGCATGTTATTAGAGCTATTTCTTGCCTCTGGCTGATGTCCCAGAAGAAGATGATAAATCATTCGCTTATGCTACACAGGGAAAAAAAAAAAATCAATGTTCAAAACTTCCATGGTCAGCTTTACTCAGGACAACTAAACTCTACAGTGACAAAATACTGATGATGTCATCAATAAAGTAAATTAATGCTGTGAACAACTAAGAATCGTGAACTGCCTTGCAGCATGTTGTAGAATATGAAGAAAAGTTTTGGAGAATTAAGTTGCAAACTTTAGCGGTTTTTGGACTCGAAGAGCAAGGTGAGATTCATCTTTAAAAGCCAGTGCCAGAGTATACAATTAACTTTTTTACAAGCCGAACACATGCATAGGCAGTGACAGGATCAAGTCCTGGGATTTTGTCTCTTCTGAAGGCTGCTGGTGAAGAGAACAGGTTACTGCGCCACAGCACTACAAAAGCAATAGTTAGACATAGGTATGTGTGTGTGTGTTACGAGAATTTGAATTCAGAGAGCATTTCATGTACTTCCTCATTTCTAAAACTGGGTATCAGCAAGCAAATAACTACTGAAAGGCATATATTTACCACAGCTGTGCCAGTTTCACATTCACATATTGTACATAGGGGCTTAAGAAAACAGGCTCATGTGCTAGCCGTTAGTCACCCATCCTGCATGTAGCTCCCATGTTTGATGGGCAAGGAATGATGCCCCAGACTGGTTTCTTCTAGATATCCCATCTGCCTTAATACTGGTACCGGGACTCTGTAAATGGTCCCAATGTCACCTGCTACAAAGGGCAAATGGGGCTTGTAGCTGGAGTTGTCTACAAAACTCCTGCAGTCCAAGCTAGTCCCAGGCTAGTTTTGAAGGATTCCCAGGTCCAGCAGCATACGAGCAAAGTAGCCGTGGCCAGTGAATATTACTTATTGAAGGGACAGCCCTGTGCACTTCATCAGCTGCAAAATGTGTCAGCAATTAATCGAGTCAATTTCACGTCATTAATTATGTTTGCAGATTCAATGTAGAGGAAAAAAGCACTGTTTTAAATAAAAATTCCAAACAGTAGTATCATTACTTGGGGAGATAAAGACAAGGCATAAACTTCAAGGTGAGATTGTTTATTTAAAGCAAGGTGAACAACTCTTATCTGACATACATCTGGGGACAACTGTATCCTACTCGGGAGAGGAACTAGGTGATATTTTTCTTATCTCAAGATTTTGCAATCATGTGGACGCTCAACCCACTAAACAAAATAAAACACCCCTAATAGGTTAATAATAGTGAATAGAACAATTAATCACACATACATTCATGTCACACAGTAACTGAAAAGTTTTGGATTACTTACTCTATAGAAAAATACACCAAAATTGAGATGAATATGCTTAGTGTGAAGCATGAGGAAAGCTGCTCCTCAAAGCAATTCTTAGCTTGCGAGGAACATGTGTCTTTGATTCAGGTGCAGGGCTGAAAGTACACCAGGAAATGACCAAGGCGAGATCAAAATCTACCCTGGGTGAAGTAAAAACACAGACAGAGGTTAGAGGAGGGAGAATGTGATTCTTGTAATCTGCTGTTTAGTTTTAAATGAGAGAGATTTTTTTTTTGTTCAGAGTGCGGAGTGCATCAGCAGAAGAGGATCACTGTTACATGCTATCCTGGCATTAATCTGACGGATATTGGGAATTCGAGTAGCAAGAGAAAAGTGGGTTGCTCTGGCAAAAGTCTGAATGCATATGAAAGGAGGGGAGTAAAATGTCTGAAATCAGGAAGCCAGGGGGATGGTCTTGATAAAGCTGTGCTAAACTGCTAGTTGTCAGGCTGCGAGCTTTTCGGGTAAAATAGAATGATGTTCTTGATGTTCAAAATATTTCACTTCTGAACTAATTTAATTGATTGGAAATGAAGTCAACTATCCAGTTCTTTCAAGATTTACTAAGCAAGGAGGGAAAAGGAGAACTCGTTTTGAACCTAGTTGTCAGATACTTTATCCCAGTCCAATACAGTTTTGAGGTGATACAGAAATATATCAATGAATTAATAAATAAAGTCTTGAGAATTTAATTGTTGTTACAACCTAAATGTCAGGTGTGTCCCGACAGTGGTTTTCACATTTCCGATGCTGAAACATTGCCTTCCAATGACGTCCAGAGAAATCTTTGAAAAGTTGTGTTCTTTCCTTGCATGTTTGCAACCTCTGAGTTTCTCATGGAACAACCCGACGATCTTTTGGAAGGAGGAAGAGTTCTGAAATGGAGCAATGATGGGAAGATAAAATATAATTTTGTAAAGATGAGTTGAATAGGAATCAAAGACTGAAAAAGATTATTAAATTTAGGCCTCTTACAAGTACACGGGTAAATATGTGTATGTACAATATCAATATTGGGGTGTATGTGTGTCTAAATTCTGGATATGGCAAAGAAATCACATTTGTTGAGGCTAGAGCAGAAAAGTTGTTGTTCAGTAGAGTGGGGAAAATCTGGCTTAGTTTCAGTACTGAAGATGTTTTTAGCAAATCCTTTTAGGAGTTTTAAATCTGTGTTTTTAATCTTTGTTTCTCTCAGTACATTAGACAACAAAATAGGCCTTTCTGTTCCGCAGTAACTAAGGTCAGCACTTATGCAGGTGGTTGAGTCATTTGCCATGCTTACTTTCTCTGTTTTTAATAGAAATTGTATATTTTTTTCAGTTGTACTGTTGCTTAAGGTTTATTTGAATTCCAGAGTAGATGATGTCCTATCTCACTGAATTATTTGGGTTTGATTTGTTCTTCTATGTCTCCTTGTGACAGTGCTTCAACTTTATTTTGGGCAGGTATTTCCCCAGCGTCCTCCATAAGAAAGCTCATCCAAATGAGTAGTTATAGTCTAAACTGCCCTGTTCAGGCTACAGAACTTACTTCTTTCCTTGCTGTTGTTGTTTAACCCCAGCCAGCAACTAAGCACCAGGCAGCCGCTCACTCACTTCCCCCTGCACCCAGTGGGATGGAGGAGAGAATTGGGAAAAAAAGTAAAATTCATGGGTTGAGATAAGAACAATTTAATAGAACAGAAAAGAAGAAACTAATAATGGTAATAGTAACATTAATAAAATGACAACAGTAATAATAAAAGGATTGGAATGTGCAAGTGAGGCACAATGCAATTGCTCACCACCCGCCGACCGATGCCCAGTTAGTCACCGAGTGGTGATTCCCCCGTCCCCACTCCCCCCAGTTTATATACTGGGCATGACATCACATGGTGTGGAATATTCCTTTGGCCAGTTTGGGTCAGCTGCCCTGGCTCTGTCCCTTCCCAACTTCTTGTGCCCCTCCAGCCTTCTTGCTGGCTGGACATCAGAAACTGAAAAAATCTGACTTTAGGCTAAACATTACTTAGCAACAACTGAAAACATCAGTGTGTTATCAACATTCTTCTCATACCTAACTCAGAAACATAGCACTGTACCAGCTACTAGGAAGAAAATTAACTCTATCCCAGCTGAAACCAGGACACTTGCTCATGTACTTCTCTGGACTCAGAAAACTTCAGGTGGCAAAGCTTCTTGTTTGCAAGATAGTTAACACATATCTTGCCTTTGTTTTACAACTAGACTCTGTACAGAAGTTTTCATTGTTAAATATCTGGTTTTCTTGGGCTATTCTGCAGTCAAGCATGGAGTTTCTAGTTGTATGTCAGCCCTATCAAAAGCATTCATTTTGTTGAACCTGGTAGAGGTCTGGAAATCCTGCACCAATACATAAAAATTGCAGACAGCATTTCTGGGCTGGAAAATCAAACGATATGTGAGCCCTATTCAATTAGCCGTCCCTAACCCTTTATAAGAAGATGTGAACTCTTCACTGCTCCCCTAAATTAGGCTGAATCCTAGGTATTCCAAAGACTCTCATGTCTTTGGACCCGAGTCCAAGGGAAGAGACACAAGCCTCCAAAGTAGATGCAGTAGAGCTGTTTATGAGAGCAGCATTGGGGAAATATCGAAGACTTCATCTGCAGAGTTTGGATTGTACGCTGAGGCTGAAAAATATCTCAAAGTGTGTTTGGATTCAGCTGAGTGACATGGTTTTAATATGGTAGCAAGGGTCTTGGAAGTGACAGAGATTCTTCTTTTTTGGAGACTCCATCCTCTTTCTTGTCTTTTTTTTTTTTCTCAGGATGCTGAGGAGTTCTGGGAGTGAAAGTCTTGCTCCTGGACGCTTGATGACCTGCCACTAGGACAGGTTTCCAGTGACGCCAGTGTGGGACTGTCCCAAAAAGGGACAGGGAAAAAGTGTGAACCAGTCACGTACATACTGAATGGCAGAGAAGCCTGACATTTGAGAGAGAAGAGTGATTTCTGTGAGGGAAATCCACTATGTGTTCTGTAGGGAGAGGTTTTTTCCCCCACTCCCTTAATTTTTCCCAGTAGCCTTGACTCTCCACCACCTGCATCAAGCCTTTTTAATACACCCATCTGTGAACAAACACACCTGGTATTAATCCTGGGCATAAAGCCCACATGAGTGAGAGAAGGAATAAGGTAAGGAGGAAAAGGTGTAGGGTGATTATAGGTGTGTTTAAAACCTAGCTAATCCAGGGGTCTTTTTTCTTTACCTTTATAATCCATGCAATGTTGTCTTTGAAAGAAAGATGCTGTACAAAGTAGGAGGAAGGGGTGACATGGCTTCCCTTATGGTACACTGGGAACTAAGCTGTGCTGAGAAACATATCTTTCCAACACAGCACTACAGAGGGAAGTCATTTGATGGAGTTGCAAATCTATGCGCTTTGATTGTGTTTTATTAGCCAGTTGAGTCCTAATGCGCAGTTACTGAGATGTACCTGTATAGTGACTATGTAAATTCACTATGCAAACAGTAAGAAAGCTGGCATATAGATAAATAATTATATATCAGCAAGAGAGTTGCCGACTGAATTAAAAAAAATAAATCCAGTTTAAGGTTCTGTATTTGAGAGATTATTCTTTTCCCCCGAATAAGTAAAAGACTTAATGTCTTTCTCTTTTTTGTCTGTCTTTTTTTTTTTTTTTTGTACATTCATGAATTGATTAATAGATAATGCAGGTATTAGGATTTCTTTTTTATTGCTTGTTTCACCAATACTTTTTTAGTTGTCTGAAGCTTTTACAAAAGTTAGTACATTATTTAATGATTAAGCACAATGGGAAAATCTAGGCTTTATCTAATTTACAGAATGAAGTTTGAGTACTGAAGAAAACATCTATCAAATTTGAGTCTCCTATATGAAGATATCTCTAAGCTAGCTGTGTTTGTTCTTTTGGTTCATGACCTGATTATTGGTTCATGAAAAAGAATTGGAATAAATTGAAGTCATAATATTTAATCTTCATTGCAAGGCAAACCAAAAAAACCCCAATGAAATCTGGTTACCACTATTATAGCAAGTTACCTTGCTGTTATGAACAAAGTATGCAACTGTGGCTCCAAGACAAAAATAATGAAATATTTTCTGTTGAGGATGTGAATTTTTCTCTACATCTGTTTCAAAGGGAAATGCAAAATGAAAGCAACTGAACCTTTTGCTATTATGGATTATATGGCATGCTAAAACTGATATTTTCAATGGTTTTAATGGCATGCTAGAAGATCTGGGTTATTTAAAAAGTAGTTAATTGAAATAATTAGTTAACATGAGGTCTTACCAGGTGGTAAGCCCTCAAGCATATAGTAGTAGATAGTATAGCTTGAAACTGTTGAGAGGAACAGAAAGAGACTGGAAGCCTATTTTGTTGCAAATGATGTATGAGATCATATAATAATACCTCTGATAAATAGTAATAATACTGATAAGAGATTTTATCTTTTTGCAAAGAATGTGTAATAATTAACAAAGTAGGGACTGGGCCACCAGGAAGAGGTGCTGCCCTGTTCTGTTCCTGTCTTGTTGGATGTCATTCCATAGCTTCCATAGACGGACTTCCAGTAAATCCGGTGTAACTTTTTATGGAGTAATGATAGTGCTGTATAACCTGGACTGGTGCTGAATGTTTGTCTTGCCCAGTCTGCTTTGTCTTTCTTTAAGTGGTGTGATTTGGTTAATGTTTGAGTAACAGGGGAGAAGGGAGAAGAAACTACTTTGGTGTTAAAGTAATGTCCTCCAAAATACATTGAAAGCAGAAAAATGTCCTGAATTCCCATAATTTTAATTTCATAGATCCATAGTTGAGCTACTTAAGACTACCAGAACATGCCCTGGCAAAACCTTTGTATTTTTCTACTATAAACTAAGCATAAATTCAGTGGTAGATGACAGATTACTTCATATACCATGCAAGCAAGCCCAGACAATAGCTTTAGCCATGACTGATTGCCTTGCTGTAACCCACTTTATGTTAAATGTATTCTTGCTGTTCAATTCCACAACTGTAATTTTGTTCTTCTGCACTGCTCAGCCCTCTGTGGACTAACCAGGTTCCTTCAGTAATGATTTCTTTTCTATTGTATTGTTTTCTGCATAATCAAGTTGGTAGGTAGGGGTGTAGGTGACACAGCCATCTGTCAAGTTCATTTGCTCTGAAAATGCAAGAAATAATGGCCTCTACAACTTGGGGCTATCTGTTATAAAGGAAGAATATCAGCTTTTACCCTGCACCATCTTCTCATCTCTTCAAATTATCATTTTTTTCTACTTTCTGTATAAAATACATAAGGTTCTCTTGACATGACTGATTGGTGAAAAAGGAAGCTATCACATGTCCACCTTGTATTGCAATTTATGCAAGCAATCCAATTAAGGAGAAGCAACTAACATCCAGACTAATGTGCCTGTCGTGAAACTAAAGAGTGCTACAGACTGCTCCACTCAAGTGTTATCATTGCTGGTTCTCTGACATGCTAACTGCTTCCTCCTTGAAGTTTGCATAATGTGTAAATGTAAGGGAGTTTGCATGTCACAAAGGAAAGGGAAAACAGTTATTCATTTTTTCTCCTCTAAAATAAAATGCTCATAATAATTCTTATAAGGACCCTTTATCAAATTGTAGCTGTTTGCTGAAATGACATGCACTTGGTGGGGAAAGACATAAAAAGCTGCCTGTGGGTTCTCAACCTTTTTCAGATATAGCGGAAGCAGCCTGGGATAATCCAGGAATGATCCCACTTTTCTGTGTATGTGTGTGGAGGGGGGACAGTTATTTATACAGCAGGATAACTTTTATCTAACATGATGCCAACAGAGCCGGAAAATTTTTGGTTGCTCTAGGTCAGAGGCATCTTTACATTAGACCCATTCGTTATTGCCCCTACTAAAATGCAGAATGACCAATCGTTCCTACTCGGCTTAGACTTCCAATGGCCTGGTTAGAAAGAAAACCACTTCCAGATGCCATTAAACAGTGCTAGCGAAACATGGAATTTTCTACTTCAATGAAAACATAATTATTAAGTGGAATGTCACACTTCTATCACACTTTTACCAAACCAATTCCCCCATCATCCACCTCTCAGGGCCACTGATGTGAGATAAGACTCTCTGCTGGATGAGAGATTCCCTGACAAGGGAGCAACTGCTGTTGTTCACAGCAAGTTAAATAATGAATCTGAACAGCAGGTGTAAAAAGTGACAAACCCATTAATGAAATTAGTTAGCATTAGTAGCCACCTACTGAATATTTCCAAAATATCAAGTCACTTAAACTGTATATGAAAAGCAGGCAAAACAACAAAACAGAGAAAGATTGCAAAGAAGCTATTCTGCACTCTATTTCTGCCCTGTGGTGCAAAACTTGATGTACATTTTATTGGTGCTGTGTAATGCATTTCATGCAGAATTGAAAATGGTCCTTTGGTCTTGTCCACGGAGGTCTTTAAACTGTGCTCTGCCTGTCATTGTCACAGAAGTTGGAAAGTCATGCTGATCCACAAAGAATGAATTGTTCTATCCAAGCTTGCATCTACTGCAAGTTTCGTGTGCTGTTTCATCACGGAATAGTATTTTCTGGTTCAGATAAGTATACTGTTTCTTTCTGGGGTCAGACTTTAAGCATCTCAGAACTTCACGAGACTTGAACACTACACACTGTGTATTTATAATCAATTGCAAAGGTGATTTTGAAAGTAGAGTGAAACGTGATTAACTTAACCTGTTGAAATCTGGGCTAGATGCGTGATGATCTTCTGAATTTTCAGGAAAATGCCTCTTGCACCTGGGACCTGCCACGGTGTCTCAGATGTGTCGGTGTTTTTCTGGAAATCAGTACCACTGGCTAGGCAAAAAGGCAGGTACCTGATTTAGTGCCACGCTTTGTTACCGTGTTCTGGATTTTGAGGTATAATTAATCTCACAGAATATGAGGTAGCCAGAAGTCAGATCATGGGTGGAAGTGAATGTCCTCTACCTCAGTGTTAAATGAACGAACCTGGGAATTGAAAAGCAGCAGCAGCTCCAGCAAGTATGTGTAAGTATTTCAGATCTCCCATGAGCTCTTTTTGCCTGCAACTTATATGTAAACATTTTACAGGTGGCTGCTTATACTATTTATACAGTAGATCGTATTGCAATATTCCAGCTGGTCAGAATTTCTAGTTGAAGAAGTCATCTCGAATTTTACAATTTATGCTTCAAATATTGGGAGAAAAACAACCTCTGATATGCCACTGCTAAAATGAAAATGATAATTTGAATGTGAAAAATGTTATCCTCCTCTTTTTTTGGTGCACTGTGAAACACACACGCACACTGCTCCCGAGTAATAGAGTTACACTCAGTCAAATTCGAACTAGCTATAAACAGGTGCACCTCCAGTTGGAATTTCTTGGCCTCAGTTATGAAAAGAAACTTAAAAAGAGAGGAAATAGACCTGGGCTTAAAGAGATAGGAACTAGATCAGGGCTAAAACTGGCCCAGAAAAATAGAATCAAATGTTAATAGTACCGCAAAGAAACTTGCAATGGCTGCAGAACAAATATCCTTTACACGTTGAGTGTGTTACGCTACTCACACTAAAGTGGCTGGCAGATAAGCTTGCGGTGGGGATCTTTAAGAAGCAGGAACAGCTAGTTGAAGGAAAAATAAATGAAAGACAAAGTGTAATTCTGGATTAGTTATCTGGGAATTAGTTGTTTAGGATTAGTTGTTTAGGAATAGGTGGTAGAGTTCTACACTGCAGAAAACATGGTGCCCGAGAATCAGCAAGCAGCCGAGGAAAAGCTTTCCCACCGTCATCGCCTTGCCTTCGGCTGCTCGGGTAGATACGCCGGCAGGGTCAGGGGAAAGGAGTGGAAATAGGGCCAGCAATTTCAAGGGGCTTTGTGAAACTGCAGGGACGCAGACGTCCCTGTGTGGATGCAGATTGTCCAGAAACACCGATGCCTTTCCACTCCCTGTGAAGACAATCCTTTCCTTGACCTCAGTGACCACAAACCTCAGCCTGGGTGTTCAGGTTATTTATCCTTTCACAGGCAAAATCGTACACCTAATCTCAGACTTCTACTTTCCAAAGTAGGTGAGCATTGCTGAAAACCACAGATGTGTGCTTTGGCTTTTTATATGAAATAACTCCAAAGCCTTTTCTCCCTGTTAAATGCAGAATTTAATTTAGTCGTACATATCATAAAAATATGGGATATGCTGTAAGACTGAATAACCACACTGAAAGAAACAGTGTTTGGAATTTCATGACTTAAAATGATTCATTTTGCTATTAATTCTTCTTGTGGATTTCAGTGCACCATTATTTTCTCAGTATTAGCTGAAGTAAATTATTGAGATAGCTAGTTTATTAGGTGCCAGCCAAAGTTTCTACTGTGATAGGTACCCCAAAACTGAGGAAGAGAAATTCACAAAATGTAAGACATTTTAAAGGTATGGAATTTCTGAGAAAGTGCTGAGATTCTTCCTGGAAAACCAGATTTTTTTCAGCACTTTTTGGTTGAGCATGTGCGGTCACTTATTTCTTTTGAAACTATTGGCTGCATAGTGTGTTTAACTACAAAAAAACAGGCCTAATCTACACAACTTTAAAAATCTTATTTTTTACTTGTTACTGCTGTTAACTACAAGAAATTTAGCAGAGTAAGGAAGGCTTCCCCTCCACACCCAAAAATGCATAATGTCTGTATGTTGGGGATATATCCCTAGTACATAGAACAGATGCCCAAATTCAAGTTCTGATTATTAATCTTAAAATTTTAAAGAAGGTTTAACCTAGACAGAATTTAAAATGTTATTGTAACTATGTCCTGTAGCCAGCAGTTGGTATCAGATTTAAGTTATTATAAGATCCTAACACCTCTTCTGGTTTTAGGTAGAATACATGCATTTTTCCCAGTAATTTCTAAAAACTTCTAGTAAATACAAGTTGAAATACTTAATACAAACATGACATCTAAGTGTATGCTGACCAGCGCCTGCAAACATTTTCCTGGCACCTCACAAAGCAATTATGAACATTGTAAGAATTCATCCCATTTATACCAGTATCAATTCCATAGCCGTAGCTGGTTTTTTTATATTATCTGTTAGCAAATATAAAGCTAATATTTCCTAATAGCGTACTTTCAGTGGTATAATTACCATACATCACTTTGATGTCCCATTAGAAATTTTTAAGTGAATGGAAGTAGCCCAAGGTAGACAGTGTTGAGCAAGTCTGACCACATAAAATATATACTCTGAAATAATTAAACTCAGCTAGACCTCAATCCAGTGCTGTAAGTGAAGAAAAATCTTTTTGCTGTTCTTCCTTCATAGCACATCTATACTTAGAGGGATGCTTAGGGCCTGTGGGACAAATCATCTAGCTGGGTGAGAACTACATGTTATATTTCAGAGAAAAAAAAACGTATTTTTTCTATAATGAAATGAAAGGAAAACATATTATTAAATATTTTCTCTTAAAATGATTGAAATATTTTGCTTCAGACTTATTTTTATAATAATATGATATGACAGGAAATAAAGGTAATGAAATGAAATAACTTAAAAATGGCAAATTTCACTTTCAGAATAACATATTTCAAAGTCTGTTTTAATTTCTTTTTTTAAATGCAGAATGTCACGAAGAAAAATATTTACATGCAACACAATCTTTTGATGAATTTGTAAATAGGAGTTATAGAGTTTGCTTTTCATAGATCTAAATTTTCATTAAAATCTTAAAAGGGAAAAGTTTGTCATTTTTCATGCATTAGTTCAAGAAAGATTTTTCTAAATATATGTTGTGGGAAAGAATAATTTTGACCAGCTCTATTTGAAACTAAGGACCTTCCGACCTCAGGACAGAGATCTGTCCTTTGCACAAAAGTAATTTCTAGTAATAGTAAGCTGTGATTTTTCTATGTGTGACCCACCCTCAAAGAGGAATTTTCTCAATGGCTTTTAGAACTATTTTCTGAACAGCAGCTGTGTGGGCTTGTGTACAAATTTTAACATTTCAAGAGTGATATTGCACTGTCTTTTTCTAAATAGGAGGTTAAATTTATTGGCAGACAATGAATGTAGTTCAGCATGCCCTTCTGCTTGAAAGGGAAGATGTTACTGGTCACTGAGTGGGTGACATGTTGCTTCTGTGCAAGACAGCAGCTCCTGGCTCTGTTGACTTCAAAATTCAATAAGAAGCAGGAGATGGGATCTGCTGCCTTTCTCAGGAAGACGTGGCTTCCTGCCTTATTGGGTTCAAGAGAATATCTATCTGTGGGAGGTTTCTGGATCTGGTTGTGGATATAACACCTCAGCTGTGGTTTGTTGGCATCTTGATTTGGAAAGGTAGAATCTGAGATTTTCTGTGTTAGGTACTGGAACTCTATTCCTAGGTATATGACCAGCAATGTTATAAAGTCACTCAGATTTATAAAATGTACGGTTGTATCTCACTTGGCTCCCGACATAGGAGTATTGCATTATTTCCAATTAAAAACCTACAAATGTGTAGTCAACTATGATCAATCAACAGAAACAAAACCTGACAACTGGGAGTGACCTGCTGGCTTCCCTTCCCATAACTTCACTGCTGAGCCAAACGTTGCTCCCCAAATCTGTAGGTCAGTCCTCTTCTGTGTTGTAGAGTGGGTCTAGAAATAGAGCATGCTCAGTGAAATGGGTATTTAGGGTACAAATAACACAGAGCAGAAGGCTGGAGATTTAAGCAACAGGCCTCTAGAAACCCAATGAACATTTGTGATGTCAAGAAGTGGGTCATTTTGAGGACAGGAAAGGATGCTTCTCTGGCAAGTCTCTGTTTCAAGCCCAGCCACTCTAGGTTAAAGATGCTCAACCTATAAAAGAAACAGAGATTTAAAAAAAAAAAGTCACTGAACTCATTTTGAGGAATGGTTGGAAAGTTTTCATTAACTCTTTCTATGAAAATTCAGCTAATGCAAAATAAGCATGGTGAAAAATAATAACACTTAAATTCAACACTGTCAAAAAATTAAAGCAATAGCATGTTATGGAGTTTTACTGACTCCATTGCCAGCTCTGCGTATATGTACATGACAGCTTGGATCCTGTAAGTAAAAATAAAGAGGTCTCAAACATATACGGTAACTTTAATAGAAATTTCCCCTTCCCTTCATGTTTCAATTTCTTTATACCATCTTTTTTTTTTAATTGTAACAGCCTTACGTTTCTCTTCGGTATTTTGTTTTTTGAAGCAGTCTTTAATCTTTCTTTCTACAACAAGGCTAACTGCAAGCAGTATTTTATAAATTACAGCTTTATAGAAAAAGCAATAGTGAGAAAGGGAGAAGACAAATTTTGTAAACCTCTGCATAAAAATAAGTCTCTGCCATTACTAATGCTTATTAAAGATCTTGGCTCAAAACCCTACCTGTGATAAGCTGATATCCTAAGCTAAGCCACTTCTTACTGTCCTGTGTGTTTTATTTGTGAGATAATTGTTTTCTATTGTTTGACTGTTAAAATGTAATGTTATCTTGGTGTCACTATTTAAATTTTTCCAGCTGAATGCTGGATCAAAACAATGAATTTCAGAGACTGTTTGGAAAATGTCAGTCCACTAACCTCATACCAAGAAAAAAAAAATTCAATTCGTTCCCAGTGTTCCCCTTCAGATAAAATTCCCCTTACTTTAAAGGAATGTTTGCCAGAATAATGAACAATATTGCAAGCAAGGTTGGTTGCCTGACATTCCTTTTTAAAATACAGCTTTTGTTTTCTTTTAATTTTGACACAGCTTCTTTGCTCTGAAGTTTCTCACACCATGTGCCTGATTTTTGCCTGATTTCTTTTTATTTCAACTAGGTTTGCCAGCTTTTTCTGTCACTGTTAAAAATTACCAAGATCCTTCCTTTCAGATGTTTTAGCAGCTTTGTGTTTTGGAAAATAGCTGGACTGCAAATTCAGCTTGAATTAGCTGAATTTGGACAAGCTATCATCAATAGCAACATGTTTTAAATCTTGAACAAATTGCATTTTGCATATGCTGAATACATTCTTATTTAGGTTGACAACATCTCATTTGATCAAGTAATATTCTGCCTCCCCACAGTTTGAAGTGCTGAGCACATTGTGCATAAAATATTCCCACAGAATGACCCTATAATTTTGCTACTGGTGTCTGTGGGGTGAAGTGCTGTTGGAAACCAGAACTCGGTTCTGGTGAGGAAATCTGCTCACCTGTTCTGTCAGCGCTAAGGATTTACCCTACTAAACCGTGAGAGAGGGGAGAAGACTGAGAAGAGGAAGATGGCACAGCTGGGAAGAGAAGAAAAATTTGACTGGAGCGGGAAAGGAGATAGTCCAGAGAAATAAGAGGCAACATTGAGGGAAGAATGAGACTGAGAATGGAAATATGCCAGACCCAGGACATAAAGGGAATAGAGTAGGCAGACTGGAATTAGAAACAGAAAGGGGAATTAAACACAGGGCACTTAGTAGAGAATACTGAGATCTCATAGCTGGGAGGAAGAGATGATGACTGCTTGGTTAAAGTGAATGACATGAGATGGCATGAAGTATTAGGTGGTGGTGGTAAAGTTTCAAAAAAAATTGAATGCAGGTAAATATAGTTAGAAAGAAAATCTGAAGAGTGGAAGAAACAGCATATCTGAAAGGGAACAAAGAGCCAAGGTAGAGAAGATGTAAGTACAAGCAAAATTAATTTAGTAATAACGAATCCAAAAAGTAAAGTATGGGGAAGAAGAACAGAGGAAGATAATACTGTGTAGCTTCCTTGAAGCCTTGGAAAAGGATCCTTGTTCTTATCATATACCTGGAAACTTTACAAGAGAGAGCGTGTAGTTCATAAAGCTGATCCACCTACAAAATTTCAAAGTGTCACCATCAGTTAATCTGTTAGCCCCAAAGACCACAGTCTGTGCTGTGAACTTAAACATTTCTGCTGGCGGACCACTTTAAAGGCTTTTCTTGCTTTAAATCTAGGAAATGACAGGAAGTATAGGATGCTAAAGTGAGATCTAGTTCTGATACTCCCTAGTCTTGGGGTTGTTAGCCCCAAATACCACACAATAGAAATGGTGTGTGGGCTTGTCTGCATGTAGCAACCATAGATACTTCATAATAAATTCCAAGGCTTTTCGTGTACTATTGATTATGGAATGATTCTGCCAAGCTGTGTCATCACAGATCTCCCTTTTCATCCCGCATTCCCTATTGCTCATGCAGCCTATGGTGTATATCGCTTTTCCAAGACAAGGTTCAAATTAATTTTTCTTTTCTAAAAGCTCAGGCCTACAAAATATGTAAGCAAGCTCCTAGAATGAAGGAACAATCTGTATGGCTCATATGTGCCCTTTATATCAATTATTTAGTAAGGGAGCAATTTAAATGGAAAGTTTTCATGAATCAGATAGATACATGTTCATGGAAAATATGAAAAATGCATTGGCACAGAGCTTTTTGTGAATGTTATCATAATAATGGTGCCAAGGGAACCTAATCTAAGCCTAGAAAAGATCTAATAGTCACAACAAATGTTTGTGGGAGAGAAATGTTTGCTATGAACACATTGACAAATTTTTATTTTTTTACAGAACAGAAGAAAACCACAGTTCTGATTGTAGGGCTCCTGAGAATATCTATTTTTGTTCACTGAGAAAAATCAATAACTTTTTTTGGAAGGATTAAGACAGAGAATATCATCATTTTTTGTACAACAGGGTTGTTACACGAAGAAAACATGCCAAAAAGTCTTGGGGAGAGAGGCAGAATCTGTTAAGAAAAACATTCATTTCTCTTGATTACTGGCATAACGTCCATAGAAAAAGATGCAAAATTGTCAAATTATTTTGTTTTCCTCACATGTTTACTGGAAGTTGGGTCGTACCCAAGTAACCCAGAAATCTCCCACCTGTAGAGCATTAATATAGTGTATAGAACAGCAGATTTATGACTTGTTCCAAAGACAAGCATGAAACTATATCTTTTCCTTTTACTGAGAGGGCCTCTGCATGAGATGAACTAATACATTATTGTAGCCTAACATACTTGTTAGCTATTTTCCTTTCCTGAATTAAAAAATTGAATTATATACACTCAGTCTAGTTACTGAACCTGTAAAGTTTATTAAAGTTTATCGACCATGTGTATACACTTCAGGATTTAGGTTCAATTGCTTCTTTCAAGCTGGAACATTGAATTAAGATGCAGTGCCTTGCTGTGGCTCTCATGGACTCCAACTGAGCTACAGGTAGCAAAAGTCTCCTTCAATTAGACATAATCATCACTCACAGTCAATAATTGTGCTAAAGGCTGCTTTCAAATCTGTGAGGGATTCGCATTTAATGTACTGATTCAGCTTGTCTGAGCCAAATTCACTGTGTACTGAAACCAAAGCAATTTAGTTCTTGCCTACGGCCCTTTTGGCAGTTCATCTAGTACTGAGCACTGTAAGGACTGTGAGATACAATTTAATCTGAGACATCTGTGCACAGACAGGACCTTTTCCGTAACAGAGAAAGACTAAGTAATGGCTAAGCTGTAGTTTTATGTGAAGAACCAAGTCTTATCTCTCCTCTGAAAAATAAAGCATTTAAGATATAGTAGAAAGCCAAACCAAAAAGGAAAAAAAAAAAAAAAAAAAAAGAAAGAAAAAAAAGGAATAAAAAAATCCTTGGATTTATGAAATGCACACTGAGGCTACTAACAGCTTTCCTTGCTCCTAACCACATAAAGCACTTGAGCCGTGATCCTTGGATTAACCATTTAAAGATATTATACTTATCGTCAGCTGCAGCTGACTGTAAAGATCTTTATTAAATATAAAAGAGAGAAGGCTCACTGCTTGTGATTTTTGTACAAATATCAAAATTTCCTTTGTATGTATTTTTTCTGGCTCGTGATGTTATTGAGGAAAGTGCTGTAATATTTATCTCTGGTATCATCCTGACTCCAAACAGGCTTGCTATTTCCAGGAAAGGCTTAAAAGTCCTGTAGTTACCACACATAATATTGCATAGGAAGTTTTAATGGTAGTGAACCAATAGCTGATAGTGTTTACCAAATTTTACTGACTTAAACCAGGTTTTCACTGTGAGTTTGCACTCAATCATTCTGTGACCTCTACTTGCTATTTTTCTGAAATAATGGAAAAGCTTGTTATAATAAAAGAGCCATTCTTGGATATTTCTTCAAAACCAGTTTCAAAACAGTTTGTTTATATGAAAGCAAGTCAGGGAGCTAGCTAAAAAGGTGAAAATAGATCTATGTAATTCACTAATCATTAAGATAATGCCTTTTGTCAAAGGCCCTGCTTGTAGGAAGCAGGAATCAACACAACAGCCTTCCTTGGCCAATACCTGTTTGGCAAAAATATGACTAAGGAGGTAAAGCCCTATCACAGAAAATTGTGAAAGCATGAAATATAAAAGCTTGGCTGTGGAACTTAGTTATGACAAATTACGTGGTTAACGTAAACCTTTGTACTGAGGCTCTGAACTGTAAGTTTGAAGGGCCGGTTGAAGCCTCCACTAGTGTTAACAGAGTGGCAGGGAAACCCATCCACAATTTCTTTAAGTCAGGTTATATATATAACCTGATAAAAAAATTCTCTGAGATTTGCATTTTTGGTCAAGATATGATGCCTTGAGTGGAAAGTGAGGTAATCAGAATTTCCTGTAACAACCAGAGCAGCCCATTGGCTTGTTTGCATGTTATTTTGAGGTATCTAATGAGTTATGAGTCATGCAGCGTGGGGACTGCAGTACCTGGGCACCTAACTTAGGTTTCTGAATAGATTTAACTGCAAGGATAGGATCCTGTGACATCTGGGATTGCATCTGCATGCCTATCAACACGAACGATTAAATTCAGAGGAACGTTCAGAGCAGATGATTGCCATATGCAAATGACAGCAGCAGTCCAGGATGTGGACCCAGAATATCTCAGCTGAAGGTCTTCACTACCAGCCTTCAGAATTCTGCTTGCTTTTCACCTTGCCTCCATCTAGCTCTGAATTTTGCACTGCTGGCAGCTCAGACGCCCAGTTCAAGTGAGGAATAAATAAAGTCTTCATCCTGAATATGCTGCCATCCTGCATTTGGCTTCTGCCTTGAGAAGTAAGTCCTGAAAACTCACAGCATGTGTGGCTGTGGATGGACATTTTACGTGTAGGTGTCCTTATCACGGGAGTCTTGTGCACTTACCAGAAAGAAAAAAAAACCCCACACTCCACAGCTACATAAAATGATGTTTATGTTCCTTTGTTGGGTCTGAACCTTAGCATCTTGTGGCAGGAACGGACTTTTTGTTCTTTATGCTAGCTGATGGTCAGATAAAGGATGCCTTATTCATGGCTAGACCTGCTACATATTAAATACATATACTGATCTTGCTACTTGTTTTGATTACATTACAAATTTCCTACAAGGAGAGCATGAAAGAATAAAAAAGCTTACTTGTTTCCCTTGATAAAATAAAGGCGAAAAAAAGAATATATTGCTGTCTGTGTTTTCATTGTCCTTGTTTATTCAACAGGACAGAAATAAATCAGGGACAGAAGAGAGCTTTTTAAGCTCAACAATGAACAGTGTTAGCTCGTGAATAAATTGCCCTAAGAAAATGCAGGTTGGAATTATAAGAAAGGCCATCAAGAGAGAGAAATTCTAAGTCAGCCGTTCTAATGCTATAAGGAATAAAATACCCCAAACCCCACCTTGAAATCATCTTAACCAGAAGTTTGAAAGCTGATATAAACGCACAACATGAATGTCGTACCTTATAGTAGAGAAAGACTGTTTTTCACCCAGAAGATCCATTGTGACCCTACATTCCCAGAAGTGAGTTCCACAAGTGTTGCCCTATGAAGCTGAAATTCCAGGAGAAGATTATTTACACCCAGTAAATTAATGCAACATTACTTAGGGGTTTCTGGCTTCCTAATTTTTGTTGTAGAGCTCTTTAGTGTCTCCTTGTAAAGGACATGGTGCTTGGTTGAATGGTATTGTATGTAAAAGATGTTTCATAGTGCATTATCAACTTGATTTTTCTTAATATGCTTTTTATTAATTTAGCTGTTACATGTAACCTTTAGGTAATTCACGGGGCAGTTAATGACCAGCTAGACACATTGAGTCCCTGAGGTAAAAGAGTAGCTCTTAATGCTCCAGCCAATCAAAAGTTTTTAACACTTGTCCTGGTTTCAGCTAGGATAGAGTTAATTTTCTTCCTAGGAGCTGGTATAGTGTTATGTTTTGGATTTAGTAGAAGAATGTTGATAACACACTGATGTTTTCAGTTGTTGCTAAGTTGTGCTTAGACTAAAAGTCAAGGGTTTTTTCAGCTTCTCATGCCCAGCCAGCACGAAGGCTGGAGGGGCACAAGAAGTTGGGAGGGGACACAGCCAGGACAGCTGACCCAAACTGGCCAAAGGGGTATTCCATACCATGTGACGTCACGCCCAGTATATAAACTGGGGGGAGTTGGCCGGGGGGGAGGACACAGATTGCTGGTTGGGGACTAACTCGGTATCAGTCGGTGAGTGGTGAGCAAATGCTTTATGCATCACTTGTTTTGTATATTCCAATTCTTTTATGATTATTATTGTCATTTTATTATTATTATCATTATTATTTTCTTCCTTTCTGTCCTATTAAACTGTCTTTATCTCAGTCCACAAGTTTTACTTTTTTTTTCCCAATTCTCTCCCCTACCCCAGTGGGTGAGGTGGGAGTGAGCGAGCAGCTGTCTGGTGCTTAGTTGCTGGCTGGAGTTAAACCACGACACACTACATGCTAATGAAACATTTGTTAGCAAAAGGTCCCTCATGCACAACAATCTTCCCAGATTTTTTTTATTTGTAATATTAACTAGAAATTCTATATTAAAGTCAAAGGACAGTTTTATCAACCGGTTGTGTGAGTGGTATCTGTCATACCAGACCACCTTTGAACATAAGACTAGAGATCTGTGAAACTTCTCCTTGCAGATAGCTCATGTAGCATTTCAGTTTTGGTATCTTCTTATATTTTGAGACTGTTATTATGACTGTTATCATTTCTAACAGCTAGGTTTTACACGGCTTGGCTTGGAATTGGATGATAGCAATAGGTAAAATGCAGTCCACGTTCACCTCCATGGTTTTGAATGATAACAAAATTTCAGGACAAAAAGGAAATCTCAGATTCACTTGACCAATTTTCCAAGGTTAGCACATCTGTATTTAGATGTGAAAATTATAAATTCTTTTATACTGTTGTAAAAAAGAAAGGATAAAAGTGGGAAAATTCTAGGGAAAAATATTCATTGAACAGTTTATTCAGTTAATATAATTTTTTGTAGAGTAATATGCTCAATGAATGGTATTATATCCATAATAGACCTAGTCAAATACTCAGAGGAAAAGTCATTGAATAATTTATTCAATGAAAAATGACAAAATTCACTGAATAATGTATTCACTGAACAGTAGTCAGCTCTAAAAAATTTTTCTTAAATGATGTAGAGAAATATTTCAAGATGTTAAAGCTTTGTCTTTTATCCTGCTTTACCCTGAAAGTCAACACAATTCTGAGCTTAACTAATGATAAGAAATCTTTCGAAGCTTCTCTGAGTTTGACTTTTCTTTTTCATATGTTCTCCAGAATTTTTCACAAAAGTTACAAGCCAAAAAAGTCTGTAATCCTCCTGAATCCATCTTTAACTTTATGAAATGTTATGTAATACTTTTCTTTTTGGAAACATAGCCCTGATATATTTTTTTTAATAACAAATGAACATAACAATATATTTTTAGATGCTTAATTAATACAAATATTCACATCCTGTTCATGCTGACAGTGCACGAACAATCCTTACATTCCAAATGCAAAGGTGAATTTGAATACAAAATTCAGTGCTTTCGAAGAATCCCATTGTACATGTTGGGCATTAAATGTTAAAAAAAACCCCACAAACTATTCTCTTATCTAGCAAGAGAAAATGCAATGTCAGGCAGACACTTAGAGCTTAAGAAAGGAAAGATAGACAGGGCATGCCATAGGTCAATAATGGATGGTGTTATCAGACAAATGGGTCACAAATATTCACTTGAAAATATTAAACTAATTCTACATAA
Source organism: Aquila chrysaetos chrysaetos (assembly GCF_900496995.4). Taxonomy (NCBI): domain Eukaryota; kingdom Metazoa; phylum Chordata; class Aves; order Accipitriformes; family Accipitridae; genus Aquila; species Aquila chrysaetos. The sequence goes on from NC_044007.1 coordinate 69,619,344, forward strand.
GAAGTGACTAGTTCAATGATAATTAGCTGCATTTTTATGATGCATATAATTTCCATGATGCCACAACATCAGTGCTAACACTATCACAAAGATGATAAAGATTAAAGTAGCTAACCTTCAGGTTAACTCTAATTGGAATACCCTTAAATTAGGGGAAATGACATCTAACTTTAATGTGCAATAACACCCTTATCATTTAGGTCAGCTCCTGCTAATTTGTTTGTGTACTGTAAGTATCAGTCATTTTTTAATTCTCTTGTGTGTTGCATGCTGTACCCTTTAGCATTTGGATGAAATTTAATATCCAAACTTTACATTCTTAATGAGAAAATTTTAGGTTAATTGCTCAGTGTTTTATCTATTCCTGACTTTTTTTTCATTGGCATCTCCAGCTTGTAACCCCAGACCTATCTGCAATATGCTTTGTATTTAAATGATTCACCATGCATGTTTTATCTATTTTAATAGTAGTAACTATACAAGTTTTGCTAAACTTTGGCAACAAAGCTAGGCCAAATGAAACAGAAAAACAGGAGATAAGTTGACTGGTTTCTAGTCAAGAGGAAAAGCTAGACCCTGCAACAAGTTTCATTAGCCAGTGCTGCAGCAACTAGCAATAGAGATGTATTATGTCGTCTGCTCCTACTTCCCAACTGAAATCACTGGTGAATCTTACTGGGGTTTGTTATGGCACAATCAAATCAGACAATGAAGAAATACACTTAGGAGTGGGATTCATGTCTCCTAACTTCAACTCCCTGATCCTTCTTCTAAAATTATAGGAACTCGTCCTAAAGTTCTTACTGCTGAACATCCATTCATTGCATAAAACTCTACTGTCCTCCACAGCTGGCACTGCTCAGTAACTTTCCTAGAAGTCACAAGAGACATTTGGGGAAGGTAAACCGATTTAGTTATTCTTTAGGCCATGAAGTTGGATGCTCTACCTCACAAATTAAACAAATGGGGAATAAAGTGCCCTATGCTGTCTCCTGTGACATACAAAATATTTTTTGTTTCACAACCATAATCTACCATCTTTTACTAGAGTCACATAGCTTCCCAAAATGTTAGAATTATTCCATGTGTGACAAAGTAAATGTTGAAATTTCTCATATTACTCTACAGCTAGGCAATTTGCATTTTCAGCTTGTGCCATTATTAACATGGTGCTAGAGGGAAGATAAATATGTTCCATGTAAATATATAAAAATCTCTCCCATTTCCTTTATGAAAGTCACAGAAAGATTAGCAAGTAGCTAGTTTAGATCATCAGGAAGACTCAGCTGGAATGGGAGTCTACGTTATTCAAGAGAGGTCTGATGGGCAAGTGATGCTGTCTGTTATGAAAAATAATCATGCCATGACACAATACCACTGAGATATCAGAGTTGTCGTTTCAATTCACACTTCTTGAATATGTAAAGTGCAACTGTTAAGTAATTTAATATTATTCTGTTGTTTTGTCCTCCTGGGAGAAAAGAAAGAAATCATTAACTTAGAGCCTTTTATATGGTTTTCCCTGTAAGGAATGCTATTGTTTCATGAGTATTTATGTGAATACACCCATATATATATACACATACATGTTTACATAAGATTAGTTCTGAATATATATACATATATGTGTATAAATGTATGAATGTATATGTGTATATATGTATAAATGATTCTGAATTAAGAATATACAGGAAACTGCTCTTCAGAAAATGGAAGATAACGCTTCCGAATGTTGAGTCATTGAATGTTATTTCTATGACTACAGGCACAAACTGCATTTTGTTAGGGGGAAAAAAACACCCAAACAAATACCTAAGCTGAACCTTGTATTGCTAAGTCCAGACTTCGGCGAAACTGGATTTTATATGTTTAGTTTTACCTGTATCTGAGAATAAGCAACATTTTTTTACTGTGGTTCTGGAAATTCTATCAAAGTATCTGCCAGTCACTTGTCAAATTCCATGTTGTCATTCTTGGATATAAAGATTTCAATAGCAGTCCTGCTGAGAATGATAACTGCTTATGCACGTGTTTGAACATGTGATGTAAACTGTGATCCTCTGTGTTCAAAGCTCCACAATGTTTGTCTAATCTGTTTGATGCTATTCTTCCCAAAAGGAATGTATTGTAACATCCCATAAGATACAGAAGAGATAAGATTCAGAAGACACAAAGGATTATACTTACACCTATGCCATAGCTCACTGACTCCTCAGATTACAGAATGGTGAACAAACCCATATTACATCATATTGCAAGAAAAGGTCATTGGAACGTGGCACTCATTAATGGTGTTGGAAAAAATTGCTGACTTTATTTCACATCTAACAATGCATTGCAAAAAGAAACACTTAATATTAAGCAATGAAAGACAAACCAGTGTTAGTATATATATTCAATTTATGTGAACCAATGAATGCATATTGTGGCCTGATTTTGCATCTCAAAAATGAGTGAGGTTAATTCATAATTAAATATCCCCATATTTTCTATTAAAAAGGCAAAGATGTGTGAGATGTGTGCATTCATTTGAGTTTATCAGTGTGCATCAGCATATAAATGTTCAAAGTTTTCAGGAAGCATAACTGCTATGCAACAGAAATAATTTTCCAGCACATCTACCTGCAACATTGCTTTTGAAATAAAGTATACTGGAAACTAAGTATCAGGTATAAATGTTATCACTTGCTGAATTGTCAATGCTTGCCCTTCATAAATCACAATGTTACTAAATCTGTCATAAGGCAGACAATACAAAAGGCTTTACTGTATCGCTAGCTCAATGACAACATACTTATTAACCATGCCTATTGTTTTCCAAGCATGAGGTTCTGCAACTTTAACAGGATTTGGTTGTTTAACTATTAACTAAGTACATTTGAAGATAAATTGTTGAAATCATTAGGGACCTTTGCTATGTAGCATGACTGGTTTATGATCTGCATTAGAACCGCCTCCTTTTATTATGTTGAAAGTATTTTATTTATAGCAATGATTGTTACATATGTTCTGAAATGATTTATTGTAGTGGATGGGAAAGCAACACACTGAAATTTTACCAAAGAGTTTTGACTCATATTGATAAGTACAGAAAGATAATAAATGTTGAACTGCATCTACCAAATTGGTAAATGTTATTAGTATTGCTCTTGTTTAGTTTTTCTGAAAATTATGCATTCCTGTAATACTATCAAGTGTTGTAAGTAAGACACAGGCACAATATGCATTTTTTTTTTATGTGAACCATAACTCTAGGAGGTAATTTAAAGACTTTTTGCAAAGAGTAGGACTTATGTTCAAAGAATCATTCATACTGGATGTATGTCTTTATACCTCATCTTGACAGTAGTTCTTGCTTGTGTAGCATCCCGATGTGCCTTTCATCTTCCACGCATGCATTTGCAAGGGTTGAACTAAAAAACAACGAATTCAATTGTAAATTAGAGCATATTGCATATTTTAGGTTTCTTATGAACCTACGTAAGCAACAATTTAGATAACATGAACAGAAAGGGTGTATTAGTACAAATCATGCCTTCTCTGCTATCAATCTATGCCTAAATGAAAGTTTCAACACCATGTCTTTAATAAAATCATGACTGATTAACATTACTCATCAAAGAATTGTTTCCTTCCTTAATTGTACCCCTATGTTTGATCATGTAATCCCTCTAAAGTTTGAATTTTTCCTTGAAAAATGTAGCTTCATTACAGAATTAGTATAGAATTAGCTTGTTTAAGGTGCAGAAGGTTTGTTGTCTTTACTCTTATAACTGGAGGCTCAGTGAAAAGACCAGAAGTGTAGATATTCTTGTTCTGTATGATAAAACAGCCTAAGTAAGACACACTTTCTGATTCTGAGCTTTCCTCCCTGTCCCTTAGTGTCTCTTGGAAAGCCAGCAGCTAGACTAGCTTGAGGTGACACTGGGAATACTGATGTTGATATATCATGCTTGTCTAGGGTATCAGTCACTATTTGTATTCCCTAACACAGCTGGAAAAGTCTTGCTTGTCAGATGAGCTCTTAAAGCATCCTTTGCTGATTTCGCAGCATCAGCATCTGAGTTAAGGTTGATGATAGTATTATTAAAGATCCAGAAATAAGCTCAATTTCCTGTGAACCAAGATGTAATCTGAATTGAGAAACATGTCTGATGATGGAAAAAAGAAGAGACTCACTATCACATCTAATTAGTGAATCAACAATATTGCATCATTGGTTCAGTTATTCTTCTGCTTTGTTTTTATTTTCTTTATAGGATTGGCTTTGGAGAGTCTATCCATATGATAAACTAACAGAAGAGTAAAGAATAAGAAGAAAATAACACTGTGGTTTTTTACATGTTATGTAAAAGCTAAGAGATGAAAATGTTCAAATTCTTATATCTAGCTATCAGTATTAAAAAAGCATAATATACTAAGAATTGTCACACCAGTGGAGTCTCAAGAAAATGAAATGTTATTGGTTTTGCCTACAGTTAATATATCTGGTATTTATGCTACACATTGCAGCTGCTTGAATTTGAATCTCCAAAATACTCTGGCTTAGATATTAGTAATTTTACATACATTTATCACAACAATATAAATGAGTACTTTCTTGGTGTTCTGGAACAGGATCAAAACTTCATATGCAAACTATTATTAATACTCTTACTTTTTCTTACATTTTCTCAGGCTATGCCACATCATAACTCTAAGAATAGCATTTTCTTTTAGATGTTCCATCTTGTAGATGCGTGCCTATTGTGAAATAAGTTGGGATCCTTAACTGGCAACCCAAGAAATTTCAGGGTGTACATCCTATTATTCATGTTTAGATTTTGATTAAATCTCTGTGATAGATTTTACCCAGTGTGCTGAATGATGTTCAGTTGAAATTGATCATTGCCTTCTGCTTTATACAGTATATTCCATAGTTTTAAATGCAACTGTCACATTTATTTTGGCTTCCTAGGATTATTTTATGACTACCAAAAACATGTTTAGTCCATAGTTTGGGCAGACTAGGTTATATCAGATGGCTGTGTCTGAATTCAGAATTTCAGTAATCTACACAAACAAGTTTTAACATACATGGAATCAAGTAATATTTATAATAATAATAAAAAAGAACTCCAAAGGTAATTTCCTTCAGAACTCCTTTTTGTGCATAAATGGCCAGTAAATGTAGGGTTGGCCATATAAATCATAATTCCAGTAGTCCAATAAATAAGTTAGTATCATATACTTCCTACTTTGTGATGATCTTGAGAAACCACTGGCAGAAAAGTGTCATAATTTCTTCTCATTTTGTGGTATATATCTTAATTTCTGATTTATTTCAATAATGCCATACTTTTAGAAGATGATCCCTAGCATTTAGTTACTCTGTGTACCTGGTCTATTTTATTATTGAGCCCATAAAGCCAAAAAAAATATTATGATGGCCGGCTATCATCCATTTAGGAAGGAATATGATTTCATGCTGGGATTCATTCCACATAATAACAGGCCTTTTATTAAAGGAACATCCTGGAACACGAAGTAAACAGCAGTGTACAAAAATGCCACAAGGTAAAGAATTCTCTGAAGGTTCCTCTGCAAGCAATTGAGTTGTGGAACTGGCTATCTTTATCCTTGAGACAACATTTATTACTTTCTGAAACCCTCCAGGAATTGTCACTGGATGTTCACTAGGTATTCCTAACTTGTAAACATGGTCACTGGCCTTTGAAAGATTTTGCTTCCTTGCAAAAGCTCAAATCAGTTGAACATACTCAGGTTTGATCAAATGTCTGTCTGAAAACATAGTTTGTACTTTTCTGTGCACAAAGTAGTATACCAAGGCATCCTAATTAACATAGTGGGGCGAAGTGGATCTGGAAAGTAAAAGGCAAATGGGTTCTTGCCTTACTTACAGTTAGCTGTGTTAGTACGTGAAATGATTTTTTTCACAGAAAAAAGTTACAAAAATGATTTGTAAGTTAGAGCCTTGCATGAAGCACTACACCATTCATTGTCAGCATCCATTCCTACATATCCTCTTGGTAAGGATTTACCAGACGATTTTTTTGCTTTCCTGTGCTAATGGGGAGTTTTTTGTAACCTGTAAGAGGTTGTAATCTGCACAGTTTAATTACTAAAGGAATGTAATACTATTTGTTGAATAAACAAGAATCTTAAGACACATCTTAGTACGTATGAGGAGTACCAGCTCCTATTTCAGAATGGAAGCCATTGCTAAACTATTTCATGAAAGGCAAGGATTAAGTTAAACTGTGTTTGTTCAACACTGTAACTGATGTTTTCCATACATAGTACCTCATCAAGGATTACTTGCAAACAACAAACCAGCAGCATTGTCTTTCTTTTGTTTATGAGTTTTCATTAATTCATTGAAGAAAACCAAAGCCCCTGCTGAAGCTATTGGTTATAATCAATGCTCTAAATCTTACCTTGCTTGACTAAAAACCATAAAGAGGTCCACAAAACAAAACATATGCTTATCTTTGTTGAAGGGTTGTGGTGTAGACAGACAATGATGAAACAAGAATAAAGGAAAGGAGGAATTAAAGAACTTCCTGAATCATAAAGTCCATTCTCCTGTACTGGGACATATCACATCAGATAATCAACTCCAAACATTTTGAATTCCATTTTGAAAAGCTATTAATTTTTTAATTCATCATCCCTATTGGAAGATTGCTCCAGAGCCTAATTTCTTTTACAACTGTAAATCTAATTTCAGACAAAAATATATACATCTTCAAAAGACCAGTTTATCTCAATGATGCCTTTTAACTTAAGTAACTTTCTTCCCTTTTTCTTCTTTATATGCTTCTAGATAACACTCATGCCAACTAACTCTTTCATTATCTTAAACAAGGTAAGTTTTACTTTCCTCCAAAAGATTTCCAATCACCCTACTAGACTTGTACAGCAATTGCTGTTCAAGCTTCTATATGATGGGCAGGACTATTAACGTTGTTAGACTCCAAAAAACTGAGGGTTAAGTCTTCCCAAATACAGACTTACCAGCTTTACTACAGTACTTTTTGTTTCAGTTATTTAATATTATGTTTCTTGCACCAGTAGTTTAGGATTTTCTGTTTTTCTGCCTCCTCTACTGGCTATTTGATCACAGTGCTGCTTGCAGTTTCCCAATGGAAAGAATAGCCTTTTCACTGATTTTGTGAAATTTATATGTTCTCATGGATATTGATGTTTTATTTTTTTCTTTCTTGCTATCCCTTGTTTCCCACAGATACGTTACTTCACTTAGGTAGCATTCTTTAAGCCCAGGAGAAAAGACATTGTTTGTCTAGTTCTGATTTCTCATCCTATTTCTTTTTTAAATTATTCTTATGAGTCATGGCAAGCCTATCACTAGGAAAAACATGTACATATCCATGGATGTTTTCAATGAACATCTCCATCCCTTCCTCACAGCACCAGTCCTTGATTAGTCTCTTGTTCACCATCACCCCCAACCTTCCTGTTTAGAGAGCAGAAGCACCACTAAAACATCTTCCTTAGCTTGGTGTAGTAATCCTTGCTGCACTGCACCGAAAATTTTATAGTGACACTGTCAAAGAATGATCAGCAGGTTCTTTCGCACTGTTCGCAGAATCCTTTTCAACTTCATATGCCTTTGTGATTGCTTCTAGCATACAGTGCATGGGGTTTTTTTTTTGTTTGCTTGTTTTTTTGTCACATAGCTGTCAGTTCTTTTAAATAAGAAGTTTCTTACGTATGTGGACCTGCCTATTCTTCAGGTTGGTCCAAAACGTCAGTTCTCTGCCTTACATCCTGCTCCCCATCTGGAAATTGCTTTCCTTTCCCTTGTCCCTGTGACTACTCTGTGTACAAACTCTTTTCCAGCACAAGCCCTGACTGATTCAAGTTCTCTTCTTCCATGCTTAAGGAGATAGCAGCTCTTTTTCAGTGCTGTTTTACCGTCCACCATCAATCTCTTTTTCTCCTCTTCAGTGCAGCACACTTTGCTCTTCTGTTCTATGTTTGCTTTTCTACCTGGCTTCTTCATAGAATAATAGAAGTGCTGGTTAGAAGGGACCTCTGGAGATCATCTAGTCCCAGTTGAAGGATGACTACTGCCAACACTAGGTCAGGTCACCAATTTTCCAGCCAAGTTTCGAGAACTTTCAAAGATGAAGATTCTGCTACACCTTTGGGTACCATTCTGCTGATCATTCTGGTTTAGTGTTACTCTTCTATCTTAATGGAGAATTTTTTTTCTAATATCCAGTCTCAACATCCCAAACCATGACATGTGGTCATTTCTCCTTGTGATACCATTTGTCTCTGCTGAGAAGCATCTGGCTCCATTATCCTTGTAACTGCCCTTCAACCAGTTGTAGGCTGCTCGCGGATTCCCTCCCTCAGCCTCCTTTATTCCAGATTAAATGAGCTCACCTCACTCAGCATCACCTTGTAGGCTGTGTCATAGGCTTAAAGGCCTAAGTGTAATGAGTTGGGTGGTTAAGCGTCCCTTGACCGTACCAGGAACTCTTGCATGGCTAAGACAGAGAGCTGCACTGACTGTACCAAGGACTTTGTTCCCTGGTGGAGTCTGGGGATGGGAGTAGGGATAATTAGTCATTTCCTGACAACCTTGGGACATACCTCAGTCCTCTCCTGACAGCCTTGGAGCATCCAGTATCTGAATCTTAAGTCATTCTCTGACAGCCTTGGAGTCTTCCTTATCTGAATCGTAACTCATGTGAAATGGTACCAGTGCTACTGGAATCCCAATAATTTGCTAATGACTAAAGCAAGTCATCTCATGAACCTGTAAACAGAGGTAGTAAGTGAGACTCTTCGAGCTCTCCTGGACCACAGCTGGCTGCGACCAGCATCTCTGTCTGAGTGGGATGCCTCTCAGAGCTCGCAAACTCTTCAGTTTGCGAAGATGGGAGGTCTGTCACCTAAAGCTGATGAGACCTGGGCTGATACTCTTTGCTCCTCGAGGCTCAACCCTTTGCCCATTGAGAAAGGTGACAAAGCATTTGATGTGAATATTTTCACTGAACTCAAGGAGAATTTTTAACAAGTATACCTCTTTTACTTGCTTATAGGTGTATCTCGTAGTGTTTTTGTGTATGTGTACTAACCTGAATATTCTATAGCAAGCATATTACAAATAATGCTTTTCAAATCTATATGTAAGTCACTGTTGTGAACTTTATTCAACTGTGAATGAATCTCAGGCTCTATTATACTCATAATCCCTTCAGATATAAACTGTTGACCAAGTCTGGGACTAGGAGTTGATCCAGCTCCACCTAAGATCCAGCAGGAGTTTAGAAAGCAAGGGGGTCTTCTCTGAACCTTGAGACTCAACAGGAGGGTCTCCTCTACCTTTTTACATTCCTGATCTCTGTACAAATTAAGAAAAATCAATTCTAACTCGATTTTCCTTTGTACATTTCTCTCTTAACCTTTTGCACCATCAGTCTCTATATACATAATTTTAGTTAGATTCTAACTCAATTTTCCTTTGTTATGTTTCATCCATGTATTAAGTAATAGAGTGAACCTTGTCATTGAATTCTGTGAAGTCGCGTTTTTATAAATTCCTATTAAATCATTTTTGCTAATACTCTTGAAGGTGTTTCTTTAAGCGGTCCAAACCACTCCATTTTGTGACATAGGCCCTCGTGAGTTTTTTCAACACCTCTTTTGCACTAGGGTGGCCAAACCTAAATGCAGTATTCCAGGTGTGGCGTATATCACTTGTGAAGAGAGTGTGCTGTTAACTTCAGTTCAGTTTGGCATCCATTGTAACCTCATGGCCTTTTCAGCTGGGCTTATATTCAGTCTGTTGGTTCCCAAATTGTACTGATGCCTACTTGATGCAGGTGCAGAACTTTGTATATCTCCCCATTGAACTTGAGGAGGTTTCTGTTGACCTAGACTTCAAGTATCTCAGAATCTTTCTGGACTGAAGCTCTACTGCTCTACAGTTAATCCCTGTCCTTGTCCCCAGTTTAGTATCATCTGTTAGTCTGCCTTTAGTTTTATCATCCAGGTTTTTAGTTAAGCAACTGAACAAGATCAACCCCAGTATTGCTTGTTGCTTATTACTTGCTAGTCAGATATTGAGCCACTGATTATTGTCCTTTGAGCCCTGCAGTCTAGCCAAGTTTTAACTCATCTCTTTTCAGACTTCTTTTACTTTGGCATTGTGGTCACATGCTCCCAAAAAGCATGCTCTTTCAAAGGAAAGGTCTGAACCCATATGAGTTTTCTTATGAGCTCATATGATAATGTTCTGTCGAGTAACACACAGCAAAAAAGAAATCCCATGTCAGCACTTTGAGGTAGCCCTCTTTCCCAGGAAAAACAACAAACGGGGAGAAAGAAAAGACTATGCCAGTGATCATGCAGCTCTTACTTTCTCTGCCAAGAAGATCACAACCATGCAAAAGAGAATGTTTTGCTCTAACACAAAACTGACGGGAAGCTGCTGAATATTTGCATGTTCCATTGGATATCAATGCAGCCTGGAAGAAGGAAAATAAAAACTTCCACTCAACGTATTGCTTCTGATGAATTCCTACAGTTAGAAAAGCCCAACATGTTCAGAAGTCAAAACCAGATTACATACCAGACAAGTGAAATAATTTTTAAGCATTTGTCTTTTCAATATTGTTTTCTCCCTCCCTCTCTGGCTCAACCACACACTCCAGTGCACAGACACTCACAGATGTCTGAGCCAACCTGCCAGCTGTAGCTCGGGAAAGAAAGTTCTGCATCAGGATGCTTCCATCTGCCCCACCCTGCCCGCAAGGACGGCTGTAGACAAATTAAAATATCTGGCAAGCAAGTTCGGTATTTCAACAAACGGTGACTTCTGAAGCTAGGCACATCATGAGGAGGGTTTGCGTCTTCTGCTTAGAAATGCAAGTCCTCACATTTTCATTAGCTCAGAAGATGAAGCACTTATCCTTACCATAAAGCAGTAAAGTTGGGTTTGACAATAATGTTAACTCCATTTTGGAGTCTTGTTTAGCTCGTGGCAGCCATCTTGCTGCAGTTCTCAAAGTACAATCCCTACCAGACTGCTCCCTCCAAAGAGAGCCTTTCTCAGAACTGGCCTTACAGGTACAGCCGAGCCCTTGATGATTTTAAAGTCTCAAATATTTCTGCATGTATTTATTTAAAATGCATTCCAGCTTACACTGAAATGACAAATATAACCTCACACAGGTTAATTTAAAAACTCTGGGTATAGTGTAATTAACTCTCTGTAAAAAATGACTGCTATGTTTGTCTGGTACCCCTGTGTCTTGAAATGACTGTGATGACATGAAGTCTCTCTGAATCACAATAAGACGTTGCTGAGCGCTGTTGTCCACCCTAATTGCTCTGCTATCGGAGTTCGCCAGAAAATAAAAGCAAGATGTACCCATACACTCAGAACATATTCATGGTGGTTTAAAAGTGGCTATTTGACATTTAAATCTTATTTAGATCTCATTTGATTTTGCATTTACGATATCTTGGTTCAGTTACCTTCTGTATAAGTGTGATGGGAGCCAGATTGTTTTGTGAGGGTACTTTCTGAAAGCCTATGTTGTGCTGGAGGCATGGGATTCCCCGTCTTTAACTTCTAATGACCTGTATTCAGTGACTTTACACGGTTTTACTGTTGTCTGTATTTCATTCTAATTTGGAAAGATGCCTTCCTCCTCTTGTACCCCTACCTTCCACACTACTATTTTTGTGCTATATACCTATTTTTTGCACTTATTACAATAAATTTGTTTCAGGTTGCTGAACTGCTATTGTTATTATATGTCTTTTTTTTTAATTGCTCATATATTTCTTATCTTTTGTGTCTGAATTTTTTTGCAGAGAATTTGTCAGTTCTGAGAATGTAGTAGAAAAGTCTGTTCAGGTATTTATTAGTGAGGGCAGGTGAAAACACACGTCTTTCATTACAAAATACATTTTTTTTAATATGCTTTCTAAAAAACACAGCTCATTTATAATTTTTAATGTTTTGATTGGCTTGTCCATATTGTGGATAACACCTGTATGCACAAGAGAAAGACAAACTATAATAAAATGTTAAATGTTTAAAGCTTAAATCCACTAAGCACCTCTGTTACTGGAAGTTTTGACATTGTCTAAATGCCATCAGTTAGCATTGTAACTAAAGTCTTTCCAATAGAGAAAAGATTATATCTAATTAGATTTCACGGTAGGAATATTTTTTTTTTCTGAAATGTTCATGATCATATGCAGTTAAATTCCTCAGTAAAAGAGAACTCATTTCTCCTGTGAGATTCTTGCACTTTGTAGCAGAGAGATCGCAACAGAAAATGGAGCAATTGTCAGCTACCCAAGCCCAGAAGATATGAATTTTCTGTTTTATTTCATATGGAAAATCAGGACACAAAGCCTTACATTATTATAATGTTAAGTTTATACATTTACAGTTATGGAAGATAAGAAACATGAAAGTTAAAACTGAAAATGAAATCTTGATTCTTTCCCTGCAGCAAGCACTTAATTGTGTTTATTACTGCATAATTGTGTTGTAACAATTAGCCCACACATTTTTTCTCTCTTCAACAAAGGCCCCAATCCTGCATACAATTATTAGCTACTGGATGTTTCCTGGGACCACACACAGTATGTAAAGTTAACTACGTACATAAATCTTTATACGGTTAGATGTGAATTAACTTCAGTTAGGAGAATTTGGAAACCTACAGAAACGACAACAAAAAATTGTTATCAGTTTTATATATCATTACAAAACCTGAGTCCATCAGTGTTAATACTAATGCATGACTCCAGAACTAATTTGATAAACCTTTCCACAGTGATGAATGTCTGTAATCTAACTTTTACTTTAGTGGATCAGTTCTAATGGCACATCCCATGGAATGAAGTAACACCAGAATTGGAGGGAGATGGTGCAGTGTGTGTACCAGACACACTGGATGTTTAATTCTGGGGTAGTAACATTCTTTCCAGCGGCACTTTGCAGCAAAGAACCAAATCAAAATATCCAGGTGATTGATTTATGTAAATGGATATATGTAACCATAAATTCATACTAAGATATATTTTTAAACAGGGACAACATCTGTAATTTCCATAACTCTAGTCTTTGAACTTGTATTTAACTTTATTCCATTTATTTTTTATTTTTACCATATTTTGCAGTTGTGCTTACTTTCAATATATTAGCAGTCACTTCAAAGTCCCGCTAAAGTAGCAAGCATCTACAATACCTCAACCTTGCTATTAGCCCCTAACAAAGAACATAAGGTATTTAGCACTTGCCCGGCGAAGCACGCTGGCGTTAACACATCCTGATTTATTCGTTTCAGCCATTAGCGGCAAAACAAAATAACGTGGAAACGCTTTCGGTATCCTGCGGTTCCTCAATTTGTCTAGTTCCTGTCTTATGATTTATTTTTCCTAGATTCCATTGTCACCGGGCTCAGCAGCACCCTCCCAGATTCTGCAGTGACACTGGAGATAGGGAGGGCAGGCACGGCTTCCTTTTGGAAGCAGGAGGTCAGGCAGAGTGTTAGAAGGGCAGCCTGGGGTCAGAATAATACAGTAGGAGTACAGAGAGTACAGTTAGGTTAGCATATTGTTCTGGGGCTGAGAGCCTTTTTCAAATCCTGATCCATCTTCATCCTCGTAATTAGGCGATCCGCGCTTTCAAAGAAAGTGTTGCTATGAAACACGTTGGCAAATGAAGGCAAATTTGAGGCCTGCTCGTTTAAGTGTTGGGCTCATTGTTCTTGGTGGTGTAATTGGTGATCAAGAAGGCAATAAAACGGCATGGCCATTAAACGGCCCGAGCTGAAATTGAAAGGGGAGCATTTATACGGTGCAAGCTGCTGCGCGGAGCCTGTAACTTTCACCCTTATGTGAACCAGAGTTTACGGAAAGGCCTGATGGCATGGCTCTTGTTTCACCTCCAGGAGGCGGGGAGAAAAGAAGGGAGGAAAAAAATCAAAACTAAATAGAATTAATGAGCCTTCACACATTGTCCTGTTTCTTTTGTTGTGAAAAAGCTGGGCGAAAATTAAGTCGGATAAGAGAGGGTGGAAAAGAAACACCATTAATATCAGGTTGTAAATTCTACAAAACATTAACTTCATTACATGGCAATTACTGTCTGTAATTGGCAGAACGAAAGATTCCACTTTCTCATCAGTTACTAGTTGTATAGGACTCAGCATTTTTTTTTTTTCTTGGCAAAGGTCACACCACTGATATAAAGAACAGCTTAATGTGAACTAAAAGTATTACAGGATCTTTTGCAAATAAGCAAGGATGTAACTATTAATTGCTGCTAAACATCTCGCTTTGTTATTTTGTGCCAAAACATGGCTCACAACTTAGAAAGATAACAATATTAATCATGTAAAGTTTCATGACTACTTGGTCCTACTTTCTGAGCAGAAGAAAAACATGATTTAGAAAGGGATAAGATTATAGAGAAACAATGTTAGCTTTTGAAAACAGTTGTCTCAAGAATTTCTTAAAAATAATTGTCAAGGGTATGCATGGCAAGAAATCATATGCTGTACGAAGAAGCATTCTAATTTTTTACAATTTCTGTTATTATTACACCTTCGGATTGACCTTGCTTTTCATTTATCACTTACCCAGTGCATTTATGAAAATATTCCACATATGCTGTATGTTGAACTATATCCTGCCTCAGATTTATGTATGTAACTTCAGCTGAAGCTCACGTCCTTAAGACACATGTTCAATGTCTAGTGGATTTTGTGAGGCAGCTGTAGAGGAAGACATTTATTCTAAATCAGTCTTGGAGTTTTCTAAAGGAAGTATTTATTTCAGGAATTACATAATGAAGGAATATGATGAGGGAAGAGATCCATTTTTCACATGGACATAAAAAAATAAAATTGCCTTTTTTTTTTTTTTTGATCACTAATGGAGCCAAACAGAAGTAAAAATTTCAGAATTTCTGCTGCTGAATTCCAATATTCACCTCA
Organism: Aquila chrysaetos chrysaetos; assembly: GCF_900496995.4. Taxonomy (NCBI): domain Eukaryota; kingdom Metazoa; phylum Chordata; class Aves; order Accipitriformes; family Accipitridae; genus Aquila; species Aquila chrysaetos. The sequence continues at coordinate 69,634,346 of NC_044007.1, forward strand.
AAACACTGAGAAATACAGAGTGAGGAACGATGTCTAATTTTATTTAAGAAATATTGAGCTATACCATTTGCTTATTTTTTTATTAACAGAAAGCATTGAAACACTGTTGAGTCAGAATATTTTCATTTCAGTTTGTTGGGTAAAAAACATTCATGTCCCTTCTGCACTTCATAGTGCTGTAAGGTGTTCTCTGGGCTGTAGTTCAGGGCTGCCAGGTTCACACCGCTCTCTGCTCATCAGACTGTTTCTCTTTATGCACAACATGCCATTTCCAACAAGGAAGACACAGTCCCCCCAAGAATCTTTGCCTCTAAGGGGAGAAGAGCTTAGGGAGCTTGAGTGGTCCAGATAACTTCTGTGAGATGTGGGTACTCTCTCACAGGAATGCTAATATAAAAACAAAATCAGTTTGGTCTGTTCAATGCATTGTAATGATAAAAAAATTCATATTATACCAATTCATAATAAATTCTATCATATCAGCAGAATGAAATTTCCTGATTAAATATTCAATATTTGTGGACAAAATTTTAAAATTGAAACTCACTTAATAACTTTTCAAGTAACTATTTATTTTTACTGCTTTTACTCAGTGTTGCTCATTATTTTTAATTTGATAAAAGCATTTTCTGATCTGCTTCATCATATTATTGTTGGAATATCTGTGACTTTGTAGTTGATTTTTTCTCTGCGTTTATCTCCTGAAGACTTTTTAAAAGTGAATACTGCATTCTCCCCGGCCCAAATAGCCTGAAAGGTCCAAGTACCTATCAGTAATGACAGAAAAAGGCCACAACAGGAATGCTTTCACCATGTTTGAACTGGTTCAAGGAACGGAAGACAGAAGATCTCCCTGAGGCTAAGAATAGTCTGGAGTATGTACAAAAAGCGCAGATCCATTTCTTTCCTAAGAAATATGAAACACAGTGGTGAAGTGGACAAGGTGGTGGAGAGATGTCTGAGGAAACTGTCAAGCAAAAAGCTGAGGGAAGTAAAATTATTTGCTGTTTTAAACCATTACTGCCAGTAAACCTTTGGTTGTCATGCACACATAGGCCAGAATCTGGCCTGTGATGAATTGCATTTTGAACTAGAATTGATTAACTCAAAAAAGAGAAAGGATTCATTCAGATATATTGAGACATCATAAGACTTTGTCTACCGATAAGTGTAACAATAAGTTAAACTGCAATTGGCTCACAATATTTGCTCTTTGGCTACTACAGCTACATCATGCTTACAGAATTGTAGAAGTAATTTTTCTACATGGAAAACTTGCAAGAACAATAAATCAGCCTGGTTTTGTCAACAGTACTTTCCACAAAATATGAGAAGAAGTCTCTCTGACAGCAGGTCATCAGCTAATTTGATTTTACATCTGATATCCACCAAGTCCAGCTCAAGCCCTCAAGTCTTATGCAGCCGTGTGAAAGAAGCTCTTGCTGAAGCAGGAAAGCTCCGTGGTGTGATTCAGTGCAATGCGATACTCTGAGTGAGCTGAACTAGCCTGGGATCTGGAGGCAGTAGAGACAGGTCAGCGTTGCACTCCTCATGGACCAATTAGGACTGCCTGAAGAGGACACGAATTAATATTCTTCCATGGTGCTGCACTGTTCAGCAAAAAACGTTAACAGTTCTGCCCGGTGGAGTGATGACATTGCCAGGCTCTCCAAGTCTGCCGCGCCAGGCAGCTCTACACCATAGGACCTGCACCGCGGAGGCCAGATCCACCCTCCTTAAAAAAAGGGTTACCGGAACAAATAAACGTGTACAGGCAGGACCGATAGTGCTTTCGTCAGTAGCAAAATAGAAACAAATCGATGCACTGTAACTGAGAAATAAGCCCTTTCCTGGTCACTTTTGCCGGCAATTTAGATGCAGAAGTTAAGTTTGAAAGATGCTTATGGGGCTAGAATACTGGCTGTAGTTGGGATATATTTTGTGCAGAGGAGAGAAAGTAAGATGAGGACAGAGATAATATGTTTATAAGGCTTCTATTTTTAGAAAGCAATATTCTTCTCTCCTCCCTTCTTGACAGTATTATTTCAGTGTAGAAATACATTTAGTATGATCTTTTTATCTTAAAAACACCCCATAGACAGTGTTACTGTTTTCAGGAAGACCTAGGGAACAAAATTCAGGCTTTAGTCACTTTTCTTTTAAAATCTTAATAAAGGAACAGGAAAAATTCTGCACAACACTAATATTCTATTTTGTTACGCTTTGAAAAGTAGAACAGAAGGCAAATCCATTAGAAATTCTCCAAATAACTTCAGTAATAACAGGAGGCAAGGAGTTTAAAAAAAGGGGGAAGTTCTAAAATAATCTAAAATCTAAATTTTCACAATCTAAAATGTGAAAAGACAAGTTTATTAATGTTTTGGGCTTCTTTGTTATATATTTTTCTTCCCAGCTGAATCAACAGATCCATTCAGAAGTGCGTGCCTGCGTTTGAGGCAGTTGATCTTCACAACACACACGGCTCCAGTGGAACTGTCAAAGGTGCCTGGCATACCTCGAGAATTAAGTGACTCTCATTCTTCGAGCATGACGATGCTGATTATCATCAGCAGAGACAATCTTAAACTGCTTCAGTAGCCTGCACCCTGTCTATTTACTGAGAAGAAAGAATCCATCTGTTTTCAGTCCTGTTCAGTCTTTGGCCTCTTTTCTTGGAACACCAGCCAGTACCCAGGTTCTGACAATTCATACGTGCCGAAGAGTAAACTCAAGTTACAACCTGAGTGTTGGCCTGTGCATCCCATCTCTATACATTTTGAGGGATGGTGATTTTTAATTTGAATTCTGTGGCTGTACAGAAGCATAGTTTAAATTAGTACAGCTTTTCAGCTGCAAAATGCAAAGAAGCAAAAAGTCTCTTAAGCATGTGAGATACCATTTTTCTCAAGGAACCCGTACCTATATTTGTCTTTGAACCAAAATTTGTTCAGTAACAGTAACTATGCAATGCATTTTTTTCAGCATGACACAGCTTTGTCAATAATTTGGCAAAATATATTTGTGGAGTAGGGTGTAGATACAGCAAACCCAGCCCCCTAAAATGCAGCAGTACCTCACATTGAGAAAATATCACGTAATTATAGACACGTGATAGCATTCATTTAAGTCTAGCCAGTCAATTTAAGGAACAGCACAGAGACATGGGACATGTAGTTTCAGGGGACGGCTCAGCTCAAAAGTAATCTCTCATCTACTTTTTTTTTTTTTTTTTTTTTTTTTTTTAATGTGGGTACCACTAGTATTTTCTGCAGAGGCTGGAATTGAGTGACACTTAAAAGAAATCACTGATTGAAAAGGTTTGGGTCTCTCCTTAGAGTTCTAAGATGTAATAAGATTCATGCCAGTCCTGCAAGTCACATTTTTCTTTCTCTAGCTGGATGTGGGATTTATTCCAGTCAGAGGCCCATGGAGTGATATGGCAATCCATCTTAGGATAATTATGTGAGCACTGCCACATAAGATCTGATGCCCTCAGGACAGAGCATGCTTCCAACTGCTTTGTAAAATTATCTTAAATACTTCATCAGGGCAGTTCACATACCAGTTCCATAAGTGCTTCTTTCTAAAGCTTCATGGGGATGTGGGTGGGGGAATTAGTCCACACCAAGCTCATTTTTGGCACATTGAAATACTTGTGCTCATATGACGCATCTCATAGGATATATTACCTGATGAGATAGGAGCGTAAAGTATAGAGTTTTTGGAAGTGTCATAAGTTTGCAGCAGATTAACCATTTCCTACTGTTCACATGGGAACATCTTTTCTTATTGAGTCCTAATGTATCCAGCATAGGCCTTCAATTTCCATCCCTTACTGCTTTTCCTCTCTTCATCTCATTTACATTTTTCCTCTGAGGTCATATTAACTCTATGTCATGTTCTTATTTAAATACCTGAATTGATTCTCCATTTGCACTCATGTTCTGAGCTCAGTCTGAGTTTGAATACTGCTGTAACATGGAATGTGCCTTTTTCAAGGAATTTTGCTGTTCAGACACCCAAACACAGCATGTACTCATCATAAACACCAAAGGACTGTACAAGTGACTTACATGAGCCCATTTTTGAGACTTTTTTCTAAATTACATTCCAGCCAATTGAGTTGGCACCAATGGAAAACTCGTGGCTATGCAGTGAATGAGTGAAACTTGCATGTACTTTATCTTTCAGGTTATTGCAATGTGCCAAGTTCTCCCACTGCTTTCCTTTTATTGGCACTAATAGCCATGATTTCTTTTACTAAATGTTTTACATGCTACACTTCCAGGTTTTTTAAAATACATTTTTATAGATGTTTTCTGCTAAAACTCATTACAACACTGAATGAAAATATAGTATTAAGTATGTCTTCATAAGAATTTATAAAAACCATTCTGAAACATCGAATATTCTTCTGTTCCATAGTGTAGTGATTCATGGCAGGCAAGCTGACATCAAGCCCACCAATTCAAGGATTGATCTATGAGATGGATGGTAGTCAGACCCCTCTGTTTGCACTGACGTAAGTTTCCCTCTCTGTGCTTATTATGATCAGAGTGCATATTCCTGTTGATTATTTTCCCATTCACAAACCATCTTGACCATTATCTAGACCTTTGCAATTATACCAAGAGTGGCTGCACAGCAAATGCTTGTTAATTTGACTGGTAGGTGGCGTGTCCTTTGCTGGGGACCTAAAATCTGCTCACTGTTTCATAGCTTCTTTCCTGCTGGATGTGCACAGGTTTTATGAGAGCATGGGATAACTGATGGCTGGAATGCGGAACTGGAGACGCAGAGAATCATAAGCATCAGAGCCTCTGTAATTAATTCATCTGCCCAAGAGAACATGGAACATAGCCTTTCATGAAAGCTTTGAAGAAGACCGGGCTGCAGCCCATCCACCAAGGCAGACCTTTATTTAACAGAACATTCGTGAGACCTGGCCAAGTGCTACCACAATTACCTGAACTGCAGGGCTCAGGGTTGCAAATTTTCTTCTCCTATTCATTGCAGGGTCCTTGCTGAAGTTTGGTAGATCTTTTATTGAGCTTTCATTACAGTCCTTATCATTCATGCACTCATCTCCTTCAGCTGCCTCCTCTCTGAACTGCCAACTTTGTTTGCTAAGTTTGCAAACTTTGATTAAACATAAGCTGTGGCAGTCTCACTGCAAAACCCAAGCTATACCAAAGAATATTTCGTTATTCAGTAACTTATCTCCGGTCGGAAGCAACACCTTTGCAGGTTGCCTGTTTCACAGTTGTGCAATCGTCTTGCAGCCTCTTCCAACAGAAGAGATCCGGCGGCTGAGAAAACCTTCTCTGCCAGTAAGACTGAGGTTTAGGCCTACGAGAAGGCCGGATGTTCTGAGCTATTGTTTTATGCAAAATACATAACTGTTGAAAGCTGTTAGCTTACTTCACTGACTTGAAAGCAACAAAGCTTCATTGTATATTTCTCAGTCCTTCCCTGTGAGTTTTCCTTTCTGTCTTGACACCAAGGCTTCTTCTAGTCCCTCCAGCCTCTTCCTTAGTTCACAAGCCACAGATGTCCATAACCCCGCACTCCCTTCCCTCTTCTTTTCAAGGGTCTTTGTTCAAAAGTGAAACATGATGAAAAAACAATGCTAGCAAAGAGTTCCTCTCTTTGCATTTTAAACCGTTGTTTCTTCTGACTTTTATTTAAATGATTTTTTTTTTTTTTAAAAGAATTTAAGGAAGAGAGGGGATGGGTTTGTTTTGAGTCTTCTGAAATGGTAATAGTTCTGAATTTTATGTTCTTTAATAAAACTGTGCTGCAATTCCTTGACTGGCTACAAAAGTAAGAAAAAAGGTCAGGATTTAAGTTATAAGCACATTCAAGTACTATCAAGAATGTCACCATTATCCTGAAATAGGATTTTACAGTAAATAAGAAGATAAAAGAAACAAAACCCCACTTATTTCCCCCTCATTCCTTATAAGACAGTTTTGTGAATATTACTGTTACCTTTATTAAAGCTACACTTCTCATATTAATCTCAAATTTGTGCTTCATTGCTTTTTAGAGTATAACACTTTATGGTACCTGTTTATGATTTTCTCTACAAAAATCTCTGGAAATGCCATGTCTATCAATGAAAGTGTACACTGATAAAAGGCCCGATTTTGATGAGTAAATAACAATAAAAATGAAGTGTTTATCTTGACAATAAAAAGTTGTGTGAGAAATCATTTACTTTAGTTGTAAATTTATGAGAACAGTCGCTTTATTATTTGTTCTATTTTGAAATCAAGAAACCCCGTATCATTTGTTTTGTACCACCATTGGGTAAACCTTATAATTATGCCATAGAAGGAGAAAAATAAATCTCTGACTCTCTTATGGTTAAGCAAACAGGCATGTTGTAGTAAAGTCTGTTTAACAAACTCTCTTTTTGAACCAGAGGGTCATCTAAGTTGTCTTCTTTGTAATAAAAAACCACCCTAAGATAATTTCTTTTCTAGTCTATGTAGCCTAGGTAATAATACATGTAATTAAAATTCTTTTTATTTTAATGAGGAAAACATACTTAGTTTACTGTATAAATCATAAGCCAGAAAGTTGCATGTTCATATTCCCACAGTGTGAGTTCATATTACACAATATACTGTCAGGAATGAAGACAAGATAATTATGGTTTTAAGGAAACACAAATCCACCCTTTCTGTAGCACAAAGAGTAATTAAAAGACTTGTAATTGGTTGTTGTATCCACAGATTTTAAAATTGTGACATCTACCAGTCATTTCATGTACCTCCTTCAGAATCCAGATGCACTTTGTTAACAGTTCATTCAGTCACTTGAAACCGCCTCAGTGAAATTCTCTGCTTTTGCCACTCTGTATCTTTACAGATCTCTGGAGTTCTAAAGCTTTTGTTTAAGCAAAAAATGGGTTTCATTTTCTCTTCCTACAAGGCATTGCACATGCTAAAGCTGACATCCCCAGAAAGTGAAATTTGAAGAACATATTTAAAATTAGTTTTCCTGAAAAGGAAGAATATTAAAATACTTAATGTAGGCAGTTCTAACAAAATACAGATCTGAAGTACGGTACTGCTGCATTAAAAATTAAAGTGACCAAACCCCATGAAATTTAAAAATATTCTTTTTTCAGTGGGTGGTGAGGAAACTTTAGTGTAGGGTCTGTCTCCCATGTATGCAGGGTAAAAAATCTATCAAATTAGTATGTCCAGGCCTTTTAATAACAAGAACCTGCATTGAAAAAGAAAAAAAAAACTTTCATCACATATCAAACATCAAATAAAATTTTCTACTGAGACACCAAATAAAGAAAAGAGCAATGAGAAGTCCAGTCATATCAAGTATGTTCTTCCAGTGAATGAAATACTTTGATTAAAATGACAGCAAATATTTGAAGATCTTTTGGTACACTTGAACTACTCCTACTCACTGTAATTTAACATAATCTGACTCAAAACCAAAATATCAGATTAAAAAAATTATATTTCAGAATTCCTTTTAAAATATCTAAACATATAATAGAAATTGGGAAAGCTAGGAGAAGAGCAAAAATATACATACCTGTATAAACCATGTATACCTATAGAAGTACACCATTTAAACCAATATAACAGGATGGTTGTCTTACCTTTTCCTGTATTGCTATTCTTTTGTGTGTAACCATTTCCTGCAGAATATAGATTATCATCCTGTGTTGCTAAGCAGTTTTAATACTTATAAAAACAAAGCAAGCAAAGTGGGCAAAGAAAAAACAAAAAAACCCTCAAAAAAACCCAAAACAAATCAGAATTTTTCTTCCTGCCGCAAAGGTGGAGTTTACACCCCAAAATTATCATGTCAGACCAAGTAATCCAATAGCCTTGTCCATAGACAAAAACTTAGTAGATGTCCCCTGCCTGAGTTTCTTTGTAGTGTGTTGGTAGTGAGGAACTGGCCTCTGCCTTGACAACAGCACCATGTTTGTAGACGAACTGGTGTTTACCATTGTATATTTTGAAGAAATCTACCCTGTCCCAAGATGAGGTTTCATTTACTGTATGGAAGCAGTGTATCTGCCGGGTGGCTGCTTAGACAAAATGCCTTGCAGACCTTAAAAGTGTCCAGTGAACTGCCAGGTCTGCAGGATCTGCTGTGGGCTTAGGATAAAGTTTTTTAGATTTGTTACAGTTTCATATTCTCTTTTAATAAAATAAAGAGATTAAGATGAAGATTAGGAAATTTTAAAATGCTGCAGTCCAGCAGACTATGTAGTCCATTTTTGCTTTAGAGCACAATCAAGACAATGCAGAGATTAGCAGCTCCCTAGAAAATGAAAGCCTGAATAAGTCCTTCAGGGGAACTAGGAGGTATCCAGATGGAATATTTGTATAAATTCAATGTACTTGAAATTTACTAGGAGGAATTTACGTTTTCTAAAGGAACTGTCCTAACAGGTTTAGGGATCCAGAGTCTTACCTAGATTTGCAAATACTAAGAGCTGTAAGAAGAAAGGAAAGTATTCTTTCATTCACCAAATCACTTCAAGGTCAGAATGCAAAACAGAAATTAAAAGAACCCTCTACAGCTGAGGCACGTGCAAAGAGAACACAGCATATTGGTGGCACTAGATATTGCTAATGGAAGAATAATGCTGTATTCATTCTGAGATGCTTTTATACGTTATTAACAGAAAAGTGAAGAACCTGGAAGTTCTTCAACAATGTTTTGATCCTCTGAGCTTGCACACCAAAATCTTCTCATTGGCTGTAAGTCAAAATTGCAAGACATATCTAGAAGAGATGAAGGAATGAGAATCTCACAGCCAGGACATGGAAGTGTTTCTCCACACAGCCTTTCCCCCTGAGCTTGGGGCCTGGTTGCCAGGTGCCCACCAAAGCCATTCTATCACTCCCCCTCCTCAGCTGGACAGGGGAGAGAAAATATAACAAAGAGCTTGTGGGTTGAGATAAGGACAGGAGAGATCACTCACCACTTACCGTCACGGGCAAAACAGACTCAAACTTGGGGAAAATTAACTCACTTTATTACAAATCAACCAGAGTAGGGTAATGAGAAATAAAACCAAATCTCAGAACACCTTCCCTCCACCCCTCCCTTCTTCCCGGGCACAACTTCACTCCCGGATTCTCTACCAACCCCCCCAGCAGCACAGGGGGACGGGGAATGGGGTTTACGGTCAGTTCATCACACGTTGTTTTCTGCCGCTTCATCCTCCTCAGGGGGAGGACTCATCACACTCTTCCCTGCTCCAGCGTGGGGTCCCGCCCACGGGAGACAGTCCTCCATGAACTTCTCCAACGTGGGCCCTTCCCACGGGCTGCAGTTCTTCACAAACTGCTCCAGCATGGGTCCTTTCCATGGTGTGCAGTCCTTCAGGAGCACACTGCTCCAGCGTGGGTTCCCCACGGGGTCACAAGTCCTGCCAGAAAACCTGCTCCGTGGGCTCCTCTCTCCACAGATCCGCAGGTCCTGCCAGGAGCCTGCTCCAGCGCGGGGTTCCCACGGGGTCACAGCCTCCTTCGGGAACCCACCTGCTCTGGCGTGGGGTCCTCCCCGGGCTACAGGTGGGTATCTGCTCCACCGTGGACCTCCATGGACTGTAGGGGGACAGCCTGCCTCACCGTGGTCTTCATCACCACGGGCTGCAGGGGAATCTCTGCTCCGGCACCTGGAGCATCTCCTCCCCTCCTTCTGCACTGACCTGGGGGTCTGCAGGGCTGTTTCTCTTACATGTTCTCACTCCTCTCTCCGGCTGCCGAATTCTGCCTGTCCCAACTTTTTTTCCTTCTCAAAAATGTTATCACAGAGGCGTTACCACTATCACTGATTGGCTCGGCCTTGGCCGGAGGCGGGTCCGTCTTAGAGCCGGCTGGTATTGGCTCTCTCTCTGGAACGCAGGGGAAGCTTCCAGCAACTTCTTACAGAAGCCACCCCTGTAACCCCCCCCGCTACCAAAACCTTGCCACACAAAACCAATACAGCCAGGCATTTTTCTGGGTTGCAAGGTGACCAAGACAGTGTAGTACTTGCTGACCGCTTATGGCTTGAACCCCTTACAGTTGGTGGTTGAGTCCTTGAGCCAGTACGTGATGTATCCCCAGCACGGGAGCTGCATTTGAATTGCTCAGATGATGCAAGTCGGCCACTGCTGGCGTATAGTAAGTGGGGTAACCCACAAAACACACTGTGCAGGCTAGCTCAAATACTACATTAGTGTTGCTGCATTCCCTGCAGACAGTAACTTGTCTGGCAAAGAAACAAGGTTATAGATATAGAGAGAAGGCTCTCTAAGTACTTAAGCTCCAGTTTATGATATGAACAGCAGCACCACGTAATTCAGAACTGTCCCTGACTGTGTCAAAATGTCACTAGTTTGCTAGCATATGAGGCCACAGTGCTGGCATTAGAAATAACACGTTTTTCTTTTGGCCTGAGGGGGAATTGAAATGCCTCTCTAAATAGACCTCACTTCTTGCCATAAACGCTATAGGACACGAGGATTAAAGGTTTTGACTGAAGGCAGCATTCTTTGTAGAATTAAAAAAGAGGAAAGAGAAAAAAGGGAAAAAGAACAACATTGGTGTGTAAGAGCAGAGTTGTGTTCTGCGTTACCTGTCACAGAATGTTTAGCAGTTGTGCAGGTTCAGCTGCTCAGCAATTACCAATGAAGAAAAGCAATTCAAATTATGTATCTATTTAAAAATGCATATATAATATGCATATATATATCTATTATATGTATACACACACGTGTGTGTATATGCTTCCATGTGAAGGCTAAAATATACTCTGTGTGTGTGTATATATATACATACACACACCTTCTAGCCATCATTCTGCACCTTTTCTCTTGTTCATGAGTAACCTTATTATATAGTTTGGATACGAGCATAGAAACCAAAGATTAATTGGAAAGTATTTTTTTTACATGTCTTTATGGATTCCTTCATTTTATCCAAAGCCAGAGTGGAAGTGAGAACAAAAACACTTAAAAAAAATCAAGATAATTTTTGTTATTATATACAGGGTGCTACAAAACACTGTTGTTCAGAGAATTAGTGATCCAAGATTGAAATAATTATCCAGTCTGCATAAGCCAATAAGCCAACTTAATTTTTGAAATATATTGTGCTTTTGCACTTGTAAGTATAAAATATTGAGCTACATGATACATTTATGAAAAGCTTATCCAGACATAATAGAAATATACCTGCCATAATAATGATCTGTGAACCTCCTTAGAGAACAACTCTCCCCAATTCCTCATGGACAGTCTAGCAGTCTGCTTAGAGGTCTCCTTAGGTTGGTAGAGCACAAAAGGTTGACCATTTTCCTTTTCTGCTCTCAGCCTGTGGAAAGACTAACCATTTCAAGCAGAAGCAATATTTCATAGCTCTGCTTCCCTGTTGTTCTTATTTAAGAAGAAATCTGTGAACATTTTAAGTGATCCAGCTCTTAGTACAGTAGATAACACACCCAAAATACTTAGTGTTGCTTTAGAAATAGCTGTCAGGATGCCCTGCAGGCTGGGGGCTCCCTGGGGGCCAGGTCCATCAGGACACGGCTCATCCCACCACCCCAGCCAGGAGCAGGGCAATGGGGGGGCACTGGGGCAGCCCCAGCCTTGGGCACTGGCCACTTCCCTGGGGATGAGATTTCTATTTCTGCCTGGAGTTGCAGAGTTTGAAACACCCAACATAAACTTGCAGTTTGCTGGTATTCCTTTTTTTTCCCAGCCAGGCTGAAGCCACATACACATTTACATAATTATAAAATTAGTGATACTTTGTTGAACTTAGTTTGACTGAGGGTTGAATAATAGTTTAGATTGATTCCAGTAATTTCTGATTTGATGTCATTATTTCTCATTAATGAAAGCAATATCAGACCTATCCCTTTCACTCTACATCTAGTCATTTTTTGGACAACATGAAAACAGGAGTTCTGTAAGCATGGATTTAATGCCAGTATCTTATTTCAAGGCTTCTTTGGTTTTGAAGAAGAAAGAGAAATTATTCACTTATAGTAAAATACTGTCCATTGCCCCCCCAAACCCATGCCAACAATTCAAATGAATATAGTAAAAAGAAAAAAAATGTCATGGCACTTGGACATGAGTGCCAAGATAAACAGCCAAGTATTGATGAAGCTGATACTCAAAGCAAGGGGTATGAGAGAGTAATTTATGGGCCCTGACCCACTGATTTCTCTCTCCCTGGGGCAAGACATTTGGCAAAAAAATGTAAAAACAAGTGCTGAAAGTTAGACATCCAAATCTATTGCTTACCTATATGAATGGCATGATTTCCAAAGTTCTGGGTATTCTCAGAATTCCCACTAACTTCACTGTCAATATGGACAAGTCATAACCTTTGAAAAAAGGCAGATCACATATTTAAGTACCAAAGAGTTATTGAAACATATAATTACACACATTCAAGATTAAAAATACTTCTGTTAAGCATTGTTCATCCAATTCTATATCTCTAAAATGAAGATGATAGCACAGAGGCATTTGTGAGACCTTGTTAAATTATGTAAATATAAAACATTAGGCATATGAATGCTACTCTTACTATCGGGGGCAGAGGGGAATCTAGAAAAAGAGAGGGGTTTGGAATTTGGAATTTGGAAACTGTATGAAATAGTCAATCTGCTATGCCTAATACTACTTAACCACAAATTCATAAAAATAGAAATACACAGTTGCTTTTAGAAAGCTAACAAATATTTCCTGATGCGCGCACACTATGAGTCTTGATAATCACATCCTGATCCATTGCATGCTGTTACATACAGTAACTGGATTATGCAAGGGGGGAGAAAGACAAAGTAAAAAATCCCATCCCACCTACTATATTTCTATTTTTTTTCCTGAGTATTACGTTGAAACAAGCAATAAAGAGCAGTGTGGCATCTAACTAAAGTAAACTTTTATAACATTGTTCTGCTTTATGTGTTTATGTTTACTGTTAATGAAATTGAAGCAGCCTCTTTATAACTGTTTCTTTTGCTTGTGCATTCAATAAAAGGGCCCAGAACCATAACAACTTCTGTTCACATGCACTTTCCTGACCCTTTTTCTGAAATCGAGTATGGTATGATCAGGCTAGATCAAAGTAAATGGAAAACCTGCTTTAATTACTGACTCCAAAATATAATCAATACCCTTACCAGTGCCACAGAAGGTCTCTTCTGTTTGTGGTCTTTCAGCTCACCACTCCAGTTAAAGAATAGCTGCAGAGCACAGCTTGTTTTGTATTGCCATTTTGTGCTGTCCATGGCTTCCACATGCGATGCTTCTAATGGGCACCGCAGTGCATTTACAGGTAATTAAGTTATGTGAGGTAACAATAACTAATTGACAGAAATAGCCAAGAATTCTTCAAAAACAATATAAAGTGCACTGAATTTATTTAGGAAGTAGAGTATAACACATATAACAATTTACTCTTTAGCTCCTTCTTTGTGCCTAAATCCAACTCTTAATTTCATGTTCACCTTAAAAAAAAAAAAAAAATTCCCTGGAACCAAAACAATCCATAGTACATCAGATTCCCCATAGGCAGGTATCCTTTTGTAGTGCACATCTCAGTGCAAGTCCTCTCCCTCACTCACAGCCTTGAAGGCCACAGAACAGCATCGTCCACGCCGTGCGTTGGCCCTCTCATTTCACAGCTGTTCTGCCTCCTGCTGCTGCCAGCACAGCTGGCTGTGGTGAGGATTGGACTCTGGAGGACTGCTTCAGGTTGTCTACACAGGAACAGATGAGAAATTCACTTTGTTTTTTGGTTGGTTTTGTTGTTGTTGTTGTTGTTTGTTTTTGGTTTTTTTTTTTTTTTAATTTAGCCTTGCTTGGTCTGGACAACTGACCAAGGAGGAGAAAGAATGTGCCTTTGGTGCTCTGGAGTTCCCACACCCTTGTGGCACCTGAAACATACCCCTGAAACGGCAGCTCTTTGCCTGTGCTCAAGTGAGGGCAGCTTAAAACTTTGGATTCCTAGGGCTGAATTAACAGTTTTTCACCACTTTTTAGAAGTTAAATGCAACCTCTTTTTTTTTTTTTTTTTTTTTTTCCCCATTTAACAAACACAAGCAATACAATAATTGGGGAGGAAAAAAAATAGTACAGTCACTCTCAGCAGAAAGGGTTCCGATGCATCTTAATTCACGGCTGTGCTATTGATCTTCCCTAGAAAAAGTGGGACTACGTCCTGGAAAGCAACGATCCTGAACTACAGCTAGGACTTACAATGTAGATGTCACTCAATGTGGACTCTGATGCATTGCTAGGATAAAAAGGGTTAATGCTGTTGTAGGCTGTGTGAAAGGGGAATGAGCAAGTAGCATAGGAAAATGTTTGCATCTGACACTGCTTAAACTGCTATTAAAATCCTAGATACAGTACCACACAAAATGGCCATTTTCAGAAGAGTATTGAAATTGGAGAAGGCTCAGAAAAGAGTTGCAAAAATAATTTCATTGCTAATGAAAGAGAAGGTTGAGAGGTGACTTGATTACAATGTATCATTCATGAAGAGAAACAAGGAGCGGGTACAAATGAGCTCTTTAATCTAGTGGTGAAAAGCATAACAAAAATCAATGGCTTGACACGGAAGCCAGACAAACTCTTCATCATTGCAGGTCTTCGGGTCACTACGGAATGTCCTTTTATGAAGCAACATGAACTATCGGGCTTGGTAGGGATTAGAGGGTGCACTCAAATGGCTGTTACAGGACTAAGCTAATCACTTCCCCCTCCTGAGAACTTAAGTGTGGCAGGCAAAGCCCCCTCTTACCATTGGGTTTGTAGTCTCAGATACGAGGCAAGCAAGCAGGTTATTTATAAGATGTTTTGTGGGTAGGTAGTTCATAATATCAAACCATCGGCCAGCAGAAGGGGATGTGTGTGTGCGACTATCCTTGTCAGAACCTCTGCTTGTTGAATGACAGGGTGTTGAGAGGCAGTAGCTTCATGCACGCACCGTGATTGCTACATTCTTGCACTAGCGTAATTGCATTTTATTACTCTTCAATAAGTTTGTAACAAATATAAGCCTTCACTGGATTTTTGTAAGGTAGAGATTTCTGCCTCTCCAGAGAAAAATACATTTTTACTACTTCATTTTTTTCCTTTCCTTCTTCTCTTTTCATCCCCTGATTTCCTGCCCTCATATGCAGGTAAAGCAACCCTCCAGCTGTCACTGCCAATAAAACACTTCAGGAAACCAAGTGAGGTTAGTGTTCTGTTTGTGGGATTGTATTGGGTTTGCGTGGCAAGGTTTTGGTAGCAGGGGGGCTACAGAGGTGGCTTCTGTGAGAAGTCGCTAGAAGTTTCCCCTATGTCCGACAGGGCCAATGCCAGCCGGCTCCGAGATGGACCTGCCTCCGGCCAAGGCCAAGCCCATCAGCGATGGTGGTAGTGCCTCTGGGAGAACAGATTTAAGAAGGGGGACAAAAACTGCATAGGAACTTGCAGCCGGAGAGATGAGTGAGACTATGTGAGAGAAACAGCCCTGCAGACCCCCAGGTCAGTGAAGAAGGAGGGGGAGGAGGTGCTCCAGATTCCCCTGCAGCCCGTGGGGAAGACCATGGTGAGGCAGGCTGTCCCCCTGCAGCCCAGGGAGGTCCACGGTGGAGCAGATCTCCACCTGCAGCCCGGAGAAAGAGGACCCCACGCCGGAGCAGGGGGATGCCCGAAGGAGGCTGTGACCCCGTGGGAAGCCCACGCTGGAGCAGGCTCCTGGCAGGACCTGTGGATCTGTGGAGAGAGGAGCCCACGCTGGAGCAGGTTTTCTGGCAGGACTTGTGACCCCGCGGGAGACCCACGCTGGAGCAGTCTGTGCCTGAAGGACTGCAGCCCGGGGGAGGGACCCACGCTGGAGCAGGGGAAGAGTGAGGAGTCCTCCCCCTGAGGAGGAAGGAGCGGCAGACACAACGTGGGATAAACTGACCCCAACCCCCATTCCCCAGCCCCCTGCGCCGCTGAGGGGGGAGGAGGGAGAGAATTCAGGAGAAAAGTTGTGCCAAGGAAGAAGGGAGGGGTGGGGGGAAGGTGTTTTAAAATTTGGGTTTATTTTCTTATTATCCTACTCTGATTTGATTGGTAATAGATTAAATTAATTTCTCCCAAGTGGAGTCTGTTTTACCCATGACGGTAAAGTGAGTGGTAGGTGATCTCCCTGTCCTTATCTTGACCCATGAGCCTTTCGTTATATTTTCTCTCCCCTGTCCAGCTGAGGAGGGGAGTGATAGAGCGGCCTTAGTGGGCACCTGGTGTCCAGCCAGGGTCAACCCACCACAGGGATGCTATGGTGGGCATACATGACCCTCAGTTTCTGAGCAGCTTCCTTCACATTAACCACTAATGGGATAGTTCTCCAAGGAACACAGAGAGACTGAGATGTCTGAAAGTGCTGGCTCCTCTAGCCTCTTATTTGAAAAATTTCTATGGGAAATTTCTGCTCTGTTTGAAAGTCATTGCTCCTGGATATTATTTCTCCTTTTGGCCATGGACTCTTCTCAGCTGTCTGTTGCTTGTTGAAGTAATTTCCTCCTTACAGGTGGAGAAACATGGACAACATGGCAGTTGTGGAGATTTGCTTTAGAATGTCTGTGCAGCTCTAGGAATGGGGCTGGCTGAGAAACACAAAGAATTTATGTGCATGATTGGTGGGGAAAAAATGTTTTGGAGAATCTGGTGCTAGTGAAGGTAGCAGGTTGTGGGATGTGTGGAGTACAGACTTCCTGATTTTGAGAACAGAATCACAGAATTGAGAAATTGAATTGGAAGAGACCTCTGGAGGTCATTTGGTCCAACCTCCTGCTCCAAGGCAGAGACAATTTAGATCAGGTTCCTCAGATGATCACAGGAAAGGTCTAAAGGTGTGTGTGTAACCTCCTTTTTAGAAGAAGGGGAATTAGTGCTAAAGAGCTTCCTTTCTGAGTGCTCTGTATCTCTTATTTCTTTATATGCCTATTGTGGACCACGTAGTTCTTCGACTGTTGACTGAAAAGATCAGACTTTTCTTCAAGCTGTTATAGCTCAGAAGTTTGCTGGGCAGTTGTTACTGGAGCTACAATCTGTACTAATGATGCCCCGATCTATAACAAGTCATTGGTCTTTGAAGCCATGCTGGAAATTTCCAACAAATTGTCTCCTGCCGTGTCTTAGATTTAAATACCCAAATGAGACTGGAAGATATTGCTGGATCTCAGAACCCAGGCTGCCTTCACACAAGTGGGAGTGGTTTCTGTTCATCGCCAGGCACAAGGTAACTGGCAGTACGTGAAGAGGCTTTTAAGAGTGTAAGAACATGAGAATGGCAGTACCACAGGTCCAGATAGTGCAGTATTTTTTCTGCAACTGGTGGCGCAGGGGAAAAGGACTGGATGTTTCGAGAGAGGTACTTCTCTTGGTATCCTCTGTCTGACCCTGTAATCAGATGGGCAGACACTTTCTGAATCAGAGGTTTCATCCAGACTCTCAAGTCTGATTGCCACAGAGAATCTATCTCCGAATTTGTGTCTTTGAACTCATTTTCACTTCAAGATGATTTGCGATGAGGTGTTTCACAGTTTAACTATGATGAGTGTGCAAAATCAGTTCTTATATTTGTCACTAGCTGTGGGAATTTTAACAGATGCTCTGTGGGTTCTACATTGAGAGTTAGTTCTTCCTATCTATTTTTCAGTCTGTTATAGATGTAGATATATCTTTCCAAACTGAAGTATCATAACACATTGTCTGTCGGGCTTTAGAAACTGCTTCATATCATGATCATTCCTGCCTCCCTTCTTTTTTACTTGTGCTAGCAGCCCCATATTCTGCTAGTTCATCAGTTTGGATGTGGCCCATACTGGTGAAATTTTGTCCAGCAATGATGGAGAAGCTTTTGCCAGAGAAATCTTTGGCATAATGATGTCTAGTTTTGCTCACAGGACTGATCTACTTCCCCCATCTAGTTTCCTATCTTACTGGGGAAGAAACATGAGCACGTGTAAAGAAGTCAGAGGTGGAGAGGTAGGAACACCCTTTCCTATGCTATATATCTGTTCTGGGTTCTCAGCTGCTAGCCTGGGTTGATCTTACTTGTCAGTAAGATCAGTGCTTCCTTTCATGTCACTAAATGTTTTGGTGTCATTAACTTCAAGAGTAGGCAGGATGGCCCTGAGCCATGCTGCTTGCAATTCTGTCTTAGCAGGGAGAGGTGATTGCCTTGAAGCGTGATGCCTGACTGCTGGCGAGGAGGGAGCAAGATGTACATGAAGCAGAGTATTTACTGTTGGGTTGATATGCAGGGGAACAATGGAGCTGTAGAAGATTTATGAGACTGGAGAAAAGATCGATCAGAAGGAAGTAGAGACAAATAATAGTGCTGGTGAACTAGCTCAAGCTGGAATTGAATGGTCCCCCTGAATGCTAGAGGGGAGCAAGTATGATGGGTCTCCCTGGGAAACGTTCCTAATTGGGTAGGGAAAAATCCTGCTGGCTGTCAGGAAGACGGTCTAGACTCCAGCTGGGGAAGCAGCTTGGGTCCCATCTACACCTCTGAGACCTTTCACTGAGTGAAAGTGCTACTGGAAGAGTCATAACCTGTTTCCAGCTAATCCTTCCTCATTCCTTGATTTCCATGTGCTGGCTCAGCCCGTAGGATCTTCCTACTCCATTCTTTTGAATTCTGAGGCTAATGATAAATACTTGCTGACAAGGATTATGCCACTATTCCCCTCTCAAGGAGCTCATTGTTATGGGAACCTGGGAATGCCAAAAAGCATTAATAGCTTCAAAAAGGACAAATTCAGTGAAAAAAAAAACAACAACCAAACAACCAAAAAAAACCCCAACAGAAAAGTGAGAGAGAAAAATATTATTTCTTTTGTTTTATTTCTTACACTTCTTTTACCCTTAAATGTGTGCTACTGTCTGGAATCAGACTCTGAATGCCTTGAGGAGAAACACTTGCTATAACTCACTATAGATTTTATTATATGAATTCTGTTTATTATAATGAGCAGAGAATAGTGAATAAGATCTTAAAATACAAAGGTGACCTCAGGAAAAAAAGAGGGAGAGCTCGTTTTTATATACCTGGAATTTAGGAACAGATAAAACAACTTTAACTGTATAAAGATAGTGCTTTACAACCTTAGAGCAATGCTATAGCTGAAAATCTTGGGTAAATAACTAAAAAAGTGTTGAGTATTCCTTATTAGTAACAGAGCAGTAATACTAGTACTGACAAAAAAAATAAAATATGGTTAATCTAATTTTAACACTTACCATTTCTGTTGCTTTTTTTTAAAGAAATATTTCAGGAAGAGTTCCTTTAAACTCCTGCAATTCTCCAAGGTAACATTTTTGCTCAGAATGATCTGTAGGAATTAAACAGTTAAAACAGAATACATGTTCTGAGAAGTAAATTACATTAAAATTATGTGAAGGAAGGGAAAAAATAGGATAAAGTTATTTATAATCAGTCTGAATGAGAAAGGAGTCATGAAGAAAAAATAGTAAGTAAGCATGTAAGTATACATTGTGTCACAATGTATAAAAATAATAAGTGAATTTTTTTTCTTTTTCCTTGAAAACCTCTTTAGGTACTTTCTTTCATGTCTAATATTCTTTGCCTAGTGTGTCTACCTTTTTTTTGTTTGCTTGTTCCAATGCGTCTGTTCAGCAGCCTCTAGGAGACACCAGTCAAACACCTAGTCCATATTTTGCATGGTAGTCAGTTAATTAACTTGACAGCAAATTCTAAAACACCAAAGAAACAGTCTGAAGCTCAGACATTTCAGGCCATTCGAAGAATGAATTACAAGATTTTGTTTCCACAGGAAATTTGTTCTTAAGTACTGTATACTGTATGTACTAGCTTTCTCAGGCAATACTGAGAGTTATTAATTTCACGTCAGCTGTTCCAGCCTTGATTTTCATAGACACTTTGCCAGTTAATGGAAATAAAGTAATTGCTGTCTAAGTTTCCTTCAGTGGGCTGCAGACATGAAACTCCCAATACGTGTTCTGTGCTAACAGGAAAATTGACCCCTTAGTGCTGTGAATAATTTTAACTTTTACTTTAATATTGCTTCTTTATTTGTCATAATATTTACACACATTTTTAAAGTAAGCTTGAACATTTGATTCCATCTTTTCTTTTCTGAACAACAACAGAGCTCTTAGAAAAGTAGCTGTATATTGTAAGAAAAAGCATCAGTAAGAGCTCACAAGGACTCCATTATCAGGAGACACTTGCAAAGGCTGTTTGTGTGAGGTGGAAACCTGAATGCATTTTGCCACCTGAGAGTTGTGGGTTACTGTGCATACACTTGGAGTGTTTTCACTACTTTTATAAAAATAGCTGGTTTTAAGATTTTGAATAGGAATGACCAAAAAAAAAGAGTATTTTTGTGTAAAAGAAATTTTTATTGAGCATAAAAAATAAAAGTAACTTGGCATGGTTAACCACTGGCTTGCCAGTGCATCTGGTAAAACTAGTCATAAAGGTATGTATCCCACACCTGAATCACGACACACAGGGAATTCAGGTTTCCCAGCTCCAGTGCTACCCCTAGCTACCATTTTCCCAGTAAAATTTGTCCGGTAAATTAAATCAGACCACGGCATGGGGTTGAGCACTGTCATGCCATCATCCGCAATATTTAACTTCGAGCATGCCCTGGCATGAGTTTGACCGGGCCAGCTGATACTTTTCCAGACGGTCCCCAAGGCGCAATTCTGGGGGCAGCGTAAGGACCTGGGCTCCCTCCCACTGGTCGCTGCCGACGTCTGCTCCTTCAAAGAGTCACCCACTGCTTTCTTTTAAAAGGCTGCCTGAGATGGCAGCTATCATTTGTATAATAGCTCATTGTTTTGCTCATTGGTACTCACCCGGAATGTGGGAGATTTGGGTTCAATAACCTCATCAGCCCAGCCTCGGGGTATCCAAACCCAATAACTCTTTAATATAAAAATACAGAAGCCGTTCTTGAAGCGAGGAGTGGAATCTGGGTCTGCCTACTCCCAGATGAGTGCCGTAGGCACTAGGCCACAGAGTCATGTTCCCTCTTGCACTCCCTCTTACATCTTCCGTGGAGATATTGCATTCTTTCCTCTGCAGACGTAGGGTTTCAACAGCAGCAGCCCCCTCTTTTCCCAGCTGTGTGGCTTGTGGTTAATTTATTCTCCTGGGAGAGGGGAACCTGGCTCTTGATCTTTTCAGATGGAGGATATTGACTGAGCCTCTAGGGAATTCATAAAAAGGAAGGCGATGACACAGCCGTTACCCTTCTTTTAGAAGAAGGCATGTGCCATCGCACTTTGCGTGGGACCCAGCAAGGTCGCTTCATGCTTGCCTGATGGCACGGAGCAACTCCTGCTCTCTGGGTCCCTGTCAGGCCACAACCACGCACACATGCCTTCTTCTCAGATGGGGCAATTTCTGGGCACTGCGCCCAGGGAACTTTCCAGTCAGACAGAGAGACAGCCTCGTAGCTCCACCGACGGGTGGAAGGTGGATGTGAATTTCTGAGGTTGAGGTTTGGATCCGTGCCCAGGTTCTGCCAGGAGAGTTATGACCTTTTGGGAGATACAGCCCCTCCTCTGTAGAGGTGGAGAAACATCTTCATCTCCTGGCAAGCTGTTCCTGTTGCAGTTACCCACATTCTTATAAATTTGCCTCCTTCCTCTTTTGAATTTTTTTTTTTTTTTTGTCTTTGGGTTGGGTTCTTGTGAAAGCTTTCTCTGTTTAACCAAAGAACCTTCTAATATCAGATATCTTCTCCTTGTACAGATGCTTGCAGACAAGGATTAATCCTGTTCTTAAGTCTGTTCTGTTTAAACAGATCCTGATCTTTAAGTATCTCACTGTAAGACATATTTCAAGGCCTGTGAATCCATCCCGCAGTGATTTCAACAGAGTCAGCTGAGATTAAGTGGTTTAGATTGTGATTTCTTCTGAGATTTCTAGATTTATTTTATGCATTCAGGAGGTGGGGATATCATAGTAATAAATGTCAGCTAAACTTGTTTTTTATATTTATTCCATGAAACAAAGCCTTTGGCATTTCGGTTCAAAATTAACAGAATTCTGCTATCTGATGGCTTTTCAAGGCTGTATATGAAAGTAGTAAGTAATGATTCAGTAGTTGGAAGGGGGTTCCTGTAGAGCAAATGTTTTTCTCACAAAAAATATCATTTAATTGGTCACAGTTAGCTAAGTGCTCTGGCGTCAAATGGGAACTGAAAGTGAATTGACCTCTTGCCCAACCAATTTTCCCTCTGGAGAATGACTTAAAGACAATGTTGATGAGGTGCAGAAAGATTACACTTATGTTATCCGTGACAGCGAGGTCTTTCAGTGCAGCTTGTCACAATACATTTGCAGTAGAAACCTATGTACTCTCAATGAAACCTAAAATTTTGAAACTTCCTTGTGTGTACCGAAGTATGTAATTTAATTCCTAACACGTACATTTTTAAATACGCACTGTGTATATATAATATCTCCTGAATGTATATTTAAATAGGTTTTCCCACTTGAAAGACAGTATTATGACTTTCAGTTAATACACCTGAAAATTATAAGTACTTTACATTAGTTTGTTTTTATTTAAGAACCATGCGTGCACAGACAAATATATTTCTGTCCTGAATTTCTGTATGGCTTTTTAGGGTGACAGCACCCATCAGCTTGGTAATGATGATTTCGAGCATGCTTATTGGAGGACCAAGATGCATTCCTGTAAGAGACAGGAATATGGCTCTGCTTTCTACTTTGGAAAACCTCACCCTGAACATAGAATCTAGGGTCACAAATACAAGATGCTGGAACACTTGTTTCTGCTTTGTACGGATGTCTATTAAAAGTACTCTAAAGAAAATATCCTGATGTTCAGTAGCAATGATTCAAGACACTACTTCACTGTATTTTAAGACATAATGCTTTGACTTTGCAACAAAATAAAGTACAAAATGTGTACTCCCGCTCTGCAGTATTCTTGTGCCTTCTTAGTTCCTTCCCTCTCACATGATCTGTGAAAACTATGTGATGAACCACATAAAATCATTCAATAAGGGAAAGAATGGCACATCACAAACAGCACATTGCTGTCTGACCATGAAAATGTTGAACCTGGAAGGATACTTGGCAAAAAGCACCCACATAATAACTCCTAAGTATCTAGAGCTTTATTGCTGGGTGAAATATATTTCTGAGTTGCACTGAAATTTATTTTTGTATTATTTGTGTGCTTCATGTCCTTCATATGAGGTCAGAGTTCTATGATTCTTCTCCCTATCTGACATCTCTATACCACATCAAGTATACAGTCATCAAGCAGACATTCAAAATAAAATACTGCTGTTGAATTATATTTTAATTCAGCTCCAGTGGAGTTGAACTAAAACAGTCTGTGCATTCGTTAAAGGAATATTGAAGTGTTGGCACACTTGAACACTTCCTGAGTGTCCCATCAAAAAATGGTTTTATTGCAAACCTTCCAATCACCTCCAAAAACCCAATAGTAGCAAGAGTGGTGTCACAACTAAATCGTTGTGTACTTGTAGAAATTTAGGGCATCATCAACCTTCTTGGTCAGGCATCTTAGTCAATTTAGCCAATCCACTTTCTTTTATTCCTTATGTGTTTAACATATCTTGGAAAGGAGTTTACCAGATTTTGTGAAAATTAGTAAAGAGTTCAAGACCCGTTTTTTGAGAAATGGTTTCATCACATTAAAGTTGATGACACTATTGGATTTTTTTTCTTTGTTGGTTTGCTCTGGATAACTATTCTGTATCCTGCAGTCAAGAGAACTACTGGAGTAGCAATATAATTTGCTTACAATGTCAGACATAGGATAAAATTCCTTGCTAAAGCAATCTGGTGTTCAGTTCTTACTGTACGCTTTTGAGAATCCTACCATGGAAATAACTGGAATGCACGATATAGTTACCATACTGCACCTTCCACAGGAAATTCAGTTTTATTAAATGTATCACACTCAGGATGAGGTTTTAAAGAGGCCTCAATCCAACCTTGAACCTTCATCTGTACTCTTAGATAAGTCGCAAAACTCATTTGTGAACACAATCTATGTAAGCAGCACATGCAGACCTTGTAGATAGATGCCTGACTTCTTAGTTGGATGCATAAACCTGTTTGTCTTGACAGGTCTAAATTCACATGTACACTCACTGAAAAGAACCATTTAAAAGTTTATTTTAAGAGCATATGCCTGAAAGTGATAGCATATTTGTTTTATGACTACCATGGTGCTAAAACACGATTATTTTTCTACAGTTGAAATTAATAAATGTATACCAATAGTAGAAACATTTATTTCAACTGTAAAAATTGACTTTATTATTGGTCAAGGGCTGTCAATCAAATTAACTTATTATGCACTTGAAACTCATTAGCAGTAGAATACTGTAGTTGTATATTTCAAATGACTGATGACTAGAGCTGTGTGAAATTGCTGCTGAATTTGTCAATTACTGTGTGAAATGTTCACTGTAAAGACAGATTCTCACTCAAAAATCATAGCTTTAAAATAATCTATAACAGTCCAGGGGTTACCTCTTGTGATTATGGTATGTCCCTGTTTTGCTCTTTCTCTTTCTTCTGCTGCTCCTCCTCTGAAGTCCCAATGGGACTTCTTTGTGTGGTGAGACGAAGGAACCAATTGATTTTCTGGGGACATTGTGGGACAGCAGAAGTCAACTGCTCTCATATTTGGGATGCTTGGTGAGCTAACTGGACCAGTAGATCAATCCTGGTGCAGATTTTACTGATAAATGACCTCATGTAGTAGAAGTCAAAACTGTGAATGCCACTAAGACAGAAGGAGCAGCTGCAGAAGAGCTCCTACTTTTGTTCTGCAACAGCCTTCTGGTCCTTCCTGGTCAGGATGAGTGGAGCAGGATTTGAACTTTTTACTGAGCTAATGATTAATACAAATTCCAGCATTTGCCATATTGCCCACTTCACAATTAATTAAATTCCCTTGGAGACAAATTAGAGAAACATTGTACATCTTGGCCACAGACGGTTTTGTGTGGCCAAAACAGGAACTGTCCCTGTAATTCGTCTATGATATAATGAAATTAAGTGATTTAAATAAATTCACAATGGACCAGATTCAGCTTTCAGTAATTACTAATCACTGCAGGACTGATATAGCAGAAAAATAACCTATGTGGCTGCTAGCCCGAGAAAGCTCGATGGGACTCTTACTTTTGTCTAGCAGGGAAGAGCTTTGGCAGCTAAGGAAGCTATATTCCCTCTAGTGAGTATAACGCTCTGGGAATAGGGGACACTGGTTATCTTCTGAGGAAATGAAATTCACAGGTGATAAAATGTAAAGGTTGTAAAGCCATATTCTTGGGAAATTTTCTCAATAGATTCCCATCCTTACTTATAGCCAGTTACTTCTTTCCTTTTATCAAGGTTCATGACTTGGGAAACAATTTTAGAAGTCATTGCTCAAAGACATCTGTTTCCGGACAGTAGCTGAAAGAAGAATGGGCTTACTCCTTAAAAATAATTTTCTAACTTGAAGAACAGATGGAAGTTGAGCGTACCAGAAAGCATTCAACAAGTTGAACCCTCCTCCCTTACACACCTGTCTGGTAGGCAAATGACTACTTTTCATGTACAATGTTACCATCCTATGCTATAAAATACAATAAACTATTGTATTAAATACTATACTATAAAATACTGTATTTTGGTCTCAAATATTTTAGGGTGAGAACTAGAAATTTTCAGGCAGTCATTTTGTACTCTTATTCTGGCTGTGAATCTTTTTGCCACAAGACTGATCCTAAGGAAGCCAAAAGTATTAACAGATTCAGAAAGAAGGACACATTTATTCCAGATAAGCACACTGATGGAGTTGCAAACACATTGTGCATACAGGGGTCTAACTCAGAAAATCCAGTGGTTTCCAGAGGGTGACTGGTACCTTAGATAAAAGGTTATCTTAGATTTGCTTCGTTTCTTTTCCTGAGCATCCCCAACCGATTGTCAGAGAAGATGCTGCCAGGGTGGCCACTCTATCAGACCCAACATGTCAGTTCTTCAGACACCAGGCTCATTGCTTTGGTCTTGTTAATAGAAAGACGAAATACTTTACTACAGTAATGATTATAGTGATGTCAGCTTTAGTATGAGATAGTTATTACTTATTCTGTAGGCTCATTCTAACATGAGTTTCTGTTTGGACTAGTTGTCTAAGATTATTCCTTCTTATTAAAAAAAAAGACACCCAAAAATAAAATAGGGAGTTTTGTCTAGAATTCTTCCAAGCAGGTCTCAAATCAGCATCACATTTAATGTAGTGCTAAGGGTTTCTACTAGCCAAGGAAAAATATCGAAATGGAGAAATGGAAATTGCCACTGTCTGCTAAATTATACTGATATTTCCTCCATTTTATTTGGGGCTATTTTAACTAATACGTTTTAGCATCAAAAATTCACCAGTTAATTCTCTGAGTTTCATATTTCATTATAAGGTTCATTTTTAACACAGGTTTGAAGAAAGGGACAGGAAGATTCAGAAAGCTTTGCAGCATGCCTTGACTGAGTTTTAGTTGGATACTGATGCCACGCCAATTTTTAAGTGACGCACATGATGAAACCAAGCAAAATGTTGGCATGCACAACTCCCGTCTACCTCAGCTACAGCAACACTACTCTGCAGTGGAAAGGGAAATTGTAGTGTTTCAGAAGGCTCCCTATTAAACTCTGAGGTACAGCTACATTTTATATATATTACCACTGTATAAACCAGTGATACGCCCAGAGACTTAGCTGGTTGAAAATGTAAGCACTCAGGCTAATTTATTTTGGGATTATGGGCTTGACTTAAGCACACATGTACAAACCCATGCACTTCTGTTTCGGTGGAGATCACGATGATACCCACTTCACCTGCAGTAAACCAAACTGCTCAGGGTTTTAAGGCGAGAAACAGAAGGAACAGAGCAGGTGGAAGCCAGGGTGAGGGCATGGGGATGCTGGGTGCTGCTGCCCCGTTGCCCTCTTTTGCTCTACCTTTGGTGATGACCGACCAGCTGATTCGCCTCCGCACGAGCCGCGCTTGCTCCCGGGCAGGGCGATTCTTCCTTCGGAAGGCAAGGGTTGCACAGCAGCAATGCCAACACGCTTGCGCGGCATTGAAGCGGTGTCAGGGACCGTCCTGATGTATTTGTGTTGCACTGGGAAGGGAGGCGGTGGTCAGGACCCTCCATCCCTGCTCCGTCTGGTAGCTTAGCACTTTTCCAGCTGCGCCCAAACAGGCTGCTCATGGGCTGCCTGCAGGCAGGCCTTAGGCAACCTGACAGGCAATAGTGTGGATGGGATAGTACATGCTAGTCAGCGGCTTGCGTGCACTCCTGAGACTGCTTTTTAGCAGCGGGGTAGAAATAGCTAATGTAGGCAATTATAACAGGAGTGAATCTTCACCGTTCTGGAATGAAAAAAAGACTCGAACCAAATCTCAGATCTGAAGACTGACCTCTCGTTTCAGACTCTAGTAGGATGCCTTCCTACCTGCAAAGGATAATCACAACTAGCCAGAGAGAAAAGGTCTGACTGTGATGTTTAATGCTCTACAGGGTCTGGTAGCTTCTAAAACAGGAAGAAAGAGAAGAAAAAGAAATAATTTTCTTCTTTGAAACCAAAACCTTTAGCCGGGACCAGGTAAATCTGAACTAACTTTTTATACTGAAGTATTCTGATGAGGCAACAGTAAGCCGATCAAAAAAAAAAACCCAAACAAAAAAACCCCCAACCTCCCAATGTATATATATATATGCATATTTACCAATGTCTAAACTTTAGTGTGATTTTTTGTGTAGTGCTGTTTAACTTGCTCTAAATGCTTCAAAGCAGTAAATCAAATGTATTTCACCTCACCGAGAGAGTTATTAACAAAAGAAAGAGTAAGGACATTAAAAAATGTAAATCTAGGAAAACCACAGACATTATTTGTTACCTGCACGAGAACTACAAGAGCCTACAAACAAGTACAAATGGCAGCTTTTTGAATATGAAACATAATAAGTAATAATCAGTATCTTATAGCATGATAGCCAAAGGCAGTGACATTTGAACAGCGTGTCTTCTCTAAGCTTAGATAGCTTGGTAGCGCATATCTGCAAGTGCTTAGCCATGTTAACATAAACCCTCATTAGACAGGATTAGGCAAGAAACAGTGACAAACAGGGTGGACACTAACCCTCTGAGGAACCAATTCAGGCACTACACACTAATTATCCTTTTAAATTACTTTAAGATTCAGGGAATGAATATCAGTGTATGTGCATATGACTACATGGGGAATTGTGTTTTACATAATACAACCTGTTTGTATTTTGCAACAGTTTTAAAATTATTTCTCCTCCATAATGAGTTGTCAAGACTTAAAAGTGTTTATTCTTCAGGATCCCTGGGCAATGATCAAGTCAATGATGATATTTAGATGTTTTTCCTTGTTCAGGAGAAAACGTCCAGGAACTAATCATGTAGCAGCATCTCCCATAAGTGGCTATTAGCAATCCATTTTGGAAATGCAGTTTTCGAACAGTAACAGGCCCAAGTTCAAATACTGTGAAATGCAGTAGCTTTCACTGGAGGCTCCATCACCAGAAATCCTGAATAAGGACGACCTAAACAAAAGACAGAAGCAAATACTGACTCAGGGAATCGTGTTTTGACTTCTGCTTGTTGATTCCTTACTTGCTCTTCAGGTCCTCTGCTACAGGTTAATTTGCCTCTAATATTTTTCTGCAAAGTAGAGTAGGTTCCTAAATTCCTCCTCCTACGTTTCCCGAACTATATTGCCACCATGAAGGCAACCTATCAGAATAAGCCACAATCATATTCTGGGTTTGTAGTGTTGATTAGCTGATATTTCTCTTGAAACCAAAAAAATAGAAAGGCTCTAGTTAAATTGATGTTAAATGTCTCTTATAGAAAATGTCTTAAAAGAATGTGACTAAAATATATATCTATATATCTAAACACATTTTTTAAAAAAGACAGGTGATAAAAATGATAGATTCTTTCTCTATTTACTTGACAAGCCCTAATTTTTATATTTATATTGGCTTTTTATATTTCCCTTCTACCATCAGAATTTTTCTTAAAAATAATCTAATTGGATCAGGTTATTTTGAGTGAATGTCATATCATCAACACATTAGTGTTAACAAAACATAGATTTTAAATGTAAACTTTGGCAGAAAATGTAAGCAGGGGCTTTACTGTTAAACATTTTACTTTGGAACACTTCTTTTCAGATGTGGAACAATACATTTTATTGGGATCTTCTCTGACCTCTTTGAAATGTATAAAATAGTGCACCAGAAAAGCTTTTACATCTAAAACTGAAGTTAAGGAATTAGCATTAATATTACCAAAAGATTACATCACTTTTTTATCTTATACCAATGGAAGCACTTCAAAGTTCTTACGGGTACATAAAGAAAAATTCCATCTTAATTTTCTGTTACTGATTTTCAGGAGTCAAATTTTCAAAGAAAGCTTATTTTGGTTAACAAAATACAAGTGACAACATTTTTGCATGTTATTTTGACTAATTTTATAAACACAATTTCAGTGTGGATTGGCATTTTCTGACAGGCGAAGAATTACTCAGAATTGCGCACAAAAAGCTTGTGCGTTCATTTCTGACTATGCTAACACAGAATGAAATCCTGATCTGGTCACTTCTGACAGCAACATTATTTCAGATCTGTCTTTTACAAAAGTCATGCCATAAACTGAAAGAAAAAGAATTAAAAGGAGGTTCCTGCTTTCAAAACCTGTTATTTCAGTCAGCAAATAAATTGTAAAAATCTGTCCTTCCTACTCTTTCTATATTAAGTAATGAATTTGTTTGACTTCACGGATCATTTGTGCAGAAATAAGATAGCAGCAACATGTACGGAGAACCCAGAGGTAGAGAGAAACTGAGAACCTCTTTTACTTCAGCCCAGTAGCTAGGAGGTAAGAAGGCATTTATTAGTACTGATTGTAGTAGGCATGGCCTTTAGTGTAGCATCTGTATGAATATTATGCATAAGACCGTATCTATGGGAGAGAGGAGAATCAGGATTAAAACATGGATGGAAAGGTGGTTGGAAATGAAAGGATAGAAGAAAAATGCAAGAATGCCCTTTGGTAGAATCCATTATCCTAAACCCCAGTCTTGGGAACATGAGAACACCCTTGGCATAAACATTTGTGTTGAGGTCAAGTGGGATTAGAAGAATATATATTTGGATGCCTGGGGCTATGTCACAAAAAGAAAATATTAATTAAAAAAACAAGCTAGAGGTTTTACTTGCCCTCAAACTACTTTTTCTTTTAATACATTCTTTTGCTTTTTACAGTCAGTGGACTTGATTTTGATCTCACTTGTATTGGTTTTAATCAGGGTAACTCAATATAAGCCAGGGCATTGTTCTGATGTCAAATCAACCTAAACAAGGGGAGAGTCTTATTTGCAGCATATTGCTTCAGCGCAGCTGGTTAAAACAAGGCTGCATTTGCAGTTAGTGAAAGTTAGGATGTAGCAGCACTAACCTGCAATGTGAAGAAGGGGCTGCTGATAGGGCTAGGTTTCATAAAGCGGCTTGGTTTCGAATCGGGGCTGAAGCTGCTGATTCCTGGGAGTGCTTTTAGCACGGAGGTCACCTCAAGGGCTCACGCTAGGCTTCAGGCCGGGTTGATCGTAGCAGGTGGGCATGTGCTAAACCTGAAGAATTGACTTTCTGGAGGGCTTCTTCCCATTTTAAAGCTAAGTGTATACAAACATTTCGGTGAATCAAGCCTTCAATGTTCAGTTAGAAACTCTGCTGAAGACAGTGGCAACCTTTGACTTCATTGCAGTCTGTCTAAATTAGGAAAAGATGTTGTTTATCTGACCTGACCTTTTCCTAATCTACATACAATAACAGTTACACATTTTCTTTCAGTTTAGTTGGTCAAGATCAGTTAACCAGCTGGCCTCAGCTCTGTTGCCACAGGACTCATTGTTATTTTCAATTTCTCAACCTTCGGTTCCGAGATATGCTCCTGCATGTTTGTGCTGGCTGCTTAGGAAGGGCTTTAAAGCGCCATGACAGCTAAAACAACAGATCCTCAGGAGCGGGAGGCTCTGGAGTGAACAGAAACAAATTAAGCTGCTGTGGGAGTCGAACTGGGATAGGTCAAGCAACCAACATGTTGCTTTGCTGAAGAGGGACAAGAAAAGATGAGAACAAGAATGTCTTGATCAGAGACTTGCACGTGTGCTTTTGAGGGGCAGGTTTTGTTATGTGAACTCACATTCTTCAGGAACTAGGTTGAGACCTTTAACTATGTTTAGACTGTGACCTGAACCATATTTGTAACAAGATCTTGCAACTCTGGAGAGTGACTGCCTTAAATTGTTGTCATTTGACTCTTGCTGAATTACTCTCTCACCCCGCCATTATATGAAATGTCCTCAAGCACGCACGTGATGCCCTAATCCCGTTATGAATTAAATGCGCTTGTTTGTTTATTAAAGCTGGAAAAAGTATTTTTCTGTACAAACTTAAAAAATATTTTCTTCTTTTTACAGCGTGATGTCGAAACATAAGGACTGTTTTATTATTGTACTAGTATCAGCCCGTACCCAGCAAAAATGTGCTTCCATTTTGTACCCCATTAAAGCAACTGCATCCAATCTTTCCACCTGCTTATGTAAGTATAAAAACTCTATCTCACTGAATTTACCTTGTATTTCAGATTGATTATTGGAAATAATAAAAAAACATATTATTTTGACATTTTATAGATTGTGCCTACTTATTTTAATGGTAAAGTGTAATGATGCATCATTAGCTGATGAAGGGGCTGCCTCAGGAGGGACAACGAAAGAAAAGAAAAGATTTGAATGCATTCTTATACTACTTCCATTCCTCAGGTTTGAATTAAATTCAACTTGTGTATCATTAGTTGTAAAAAGCTCATATTTTTAAGCTAGAGAAAGTAAGTATACTGCATTAAATAGATTAGTTGATCATTATTTATAAAACCAATTGCTCAATAAACACTTTATTTTCCTAACAGAACTGATATTCAACTTGGCAATTTGTATAAACAATATGTATGTTCTTAATGTATATGTTTATCTACAATAGTAAACAGAAGCAACCTTTTGCCTATCATATAATGCCCCTAAAGGCATTATGGGTTAACAGTGATTTAATCCCCTTATGCATGCATAATATGACAAGCTTTGCATAAATGATAATAAATAATTGGTATGTATAAATAATTCATCATTTATTTTTGCAGTAGAAATAGAATTCTGAGACATATTTTAAACAAAGGGAATAGCAAACATGATCTCAATCAGAAAAGGGGTTAAAACACATTACACAAAACAATGTTTCAAATAATCAAGACTCATGCATGCAACATATATTTTTATTTCTTTCATGCGAGCGTATTATATTGCCAACTTGTTCTCAAGTATGGAACAATACATATTTAACAACATCATAAAATAATGGAAGAAATAAATGCTATATCGGACATTTAATCCAAAACAAGAAGCAATAATATATCAGAAAGAATAAATGCATGTACTGTGTTCTCTAGAAAACTGGACATTATTGGTGAATTTCAGGCTTTTTTTCTGGAATCAGTTTTGGTGTTTTGGGGAGATTCATCTAACCCTCCCAGTGCAGCTAGTAGCTGATAAAATTTTAAAAGGTTAATTTTGGTAGTAATTTCTTATTTAACAATGTTCTGTAGCTGCACAAGAAATCACTAATTGGATGACTTTTTTTTGGATGAAGTAATATCCTAAAAAAGGAAATAAAAATATACAGTGTTACTCTAAATAGGTAATAGTTTTAATAGTTAAGAATCATTAAGATTTCAAGATTCAATGTGTATAGCAGTGAATTAACTTTAAGAATGTAGTGCCATCCTTATTCAGCAAGGCAGTCAAATACACACTTAAGTTTAAGCACATGCATCAATCTCATTGACTTTACATTATTCTCTCCAGAGTATATTTCTTTTCATTAGGAAGACACTGATTCCTAACTACCATCAAACTGCCGACTCAACTTGCTTCAATAAGTCCCTCTGAAGCTTCTCAAAGTCTTCTCTAATTTTGACCAATATAAAGAGCGCTGGCATTTGCAAATGTTGGCATGTCATTTCTTAACCCTTTCTACTGACAATTGTGTTTATAGATACATATATCAAGTAGGAGTGATCACAGTATCTAAGAAGATTAAAAATGCCGTGACAAAAGAAACCCCCACAATTATTGTATATTGTTTTTCCCACAAATGTTAAATATTGCTCATTGTATTAAGGAACTGTGCGATACTTGGCTATTAATGTATTACTCTGTAAAAAAAAACCATTTATACCTGGATTCTGACTTTTAGCTATTTTCCAGCCGAAACCAGAACCTAAGCTCTCACCTCATGACTGCTTAAAAATCATATATAAACAATGTTAGTTGTTTTGAAAGTACAAGTTAATGTGTTTCTGTAATTTGCTTGTAAAGCAGAGAATTGTGACATGCACAAATTTGCCTTTGCTCCTATCATGTCATGGCCACTCAGTTGTTTCATTATACATTATTCATTACTTTTCATTAGTTTCAACCAATTTCCTGATATTAATTCATAAATCCCAGAAGTTCCCCTATTTCCCATTTAAAATTAGATAAGAACTCTTGATACTATCTGATACAGTAGCAAATTTAAATAAAATATTGCTTTTTTGGTTTTTGTTTTGTTAGCAGCTCACCTAGAATTTAAATGTTTTGGTTTATTATTTTGCTCGAACCTCTTTCCTGACACCTCAGCATCTGACTATGCCCTAAAAGGCACAAGACTTACAAAGCTCTTTGCTTAAATCCAACACATCGAGGCTCAGCATTCCTTCTCAGCTGCCATCTGACCCCAGAGTCATCCAAAATCCATAGGTTTGTTTTTTCTTACGAGCTCAGCAGCGTTCACATCGAGCTGCCTGTCCCTGGGCCCTGCAAGAACTGCCTCTTCTCTGGGGAATCCCAAGGAGTTTAGGCACTCGGGTAATATTGGAGAGCTTTCGGGCTCATCTTTCCTCCACTTACCTTCACCAGCACCACCCAGAGTGGTGGTAGACATTTTCCTGGGACGTGTAATGATTTGGCCCACTGCAAAGAGGCACAAACGCAGCAAATAGCAATCGCTGCCTATGATAAAACAACACAGTGATAGGAGCATCTGCACGGGATGCAGAGCACCTGCGTTTCGTTTCTTCTTTCTCTTGTGGAACCTCTACACCAAAGCCTACGATTTACATGTGGAAGCCATGGTTTTGATTCTTTGTGCTGCAGTTATTCCATGCGGTGTGGGACAACAGATTGTTTAGGGGATCAGAAATGGCGAAATCATAATTCTGAGGCAAAATAATTTTAGAGTTGGCTTCCAGTCTCTGATACAGTGCACGTTTCACTGTTTATACAAAATAGTCATTGGATCAGGGTGTGTGAGCTCCCCGTGTCGTCATGCTTTGCAGCCTGTCTGTGCCTGTGCATTCACCTGAGCGCTGAAAAATGCAAGCTCATATCCCTTTGGGCGTAGGAAAGAACTGGGACCATGTCCCATATCTCCTGTTCTGCGGAAGAAACATTAACAAGAAGTCTTTTTTTTCCTGAGATTTTGCAGAGATCAGCTCTCTAAGACAGGGCACCACCTGGCCAAACCGGTGCGTGAAATGTTCCAGGAGCACCCGGTCAGGGACTGTAGGAGGTAGGACCAAAGTAATGCAGGTTTAGATGGGTGCAGCTTCACAACATTTTGAATCTTAAAAAAAATATGCCTCCTCCTCCTTCCATCTTGCAGGCCTTTGCTTCTGGTGAGCTGCAGGCTCAGCTGCCTAGCAGAGAAAATATATTTTTTTCTTTCCTCAGGGGAGTTAGTTTTCTGCCAGGCAGTGAGATAAACGGGCTCACTAACAGCACAAACATCGTAGTGCAAAGGATGGGGCAGGACCGAGTGTGCAGGCAAGTGGAGGAGAAAAAACGGTGACAGCGAGTTGCTAGATCAACCCAGCGAATAATCCTTAGCTGCACTCTGTGTCTCCTCTTGACCAGTGGAAGGAGCTCCTTGCCAGCAGGCTGACTTTTGGGATTCCCATAGCAGGCATTTGCACTGAGCTGAGGGCTGTCCGTTCGGGTGAGCAGCAAGGTAGCTAGGTTAGGAACTTTACGACGCTGATAGTGTTATAAAGTTCAGACCGTTGTTGGATCTGCCCTGTAACATGAGAAACTGTCTTAATAAGGCAGTATGATGACTCTACATATAAGGAAATTATTTGTTTTTCCTGTAATTTCTATAACGCTCTGAATTTTTGCCCTTGTTCCATAAAAGTCCAATTATTAAGCTTCTTGAAAAAGAGTGCCACTTCCTTTAAAAAAAAGGAAAATTTAAGAATATCAGAAACATTCTTTGAGAGGTTTTTGCTTCTGATATACTTCAACTTTGCCAGAGCAATGTCTTACTTTTTAAAAAAGAAAATATATTTGAATTTGCAATCCATGTAATATTATTGGTAAGTTAACTACCTAGGCCTCCCTCTATTAATTGCTTCTATACATTATAACTTTCAATATAATCGATAGTAGCTGCCAATATCTTTGCTTTCTCTGGATATCTGTGCTTGAAGAAGAAGAAAATAAGCAAGGAACACTTTAAATAAGGTTATTAAAATTATATGCAAAAAGAGAAACCTCACTAAATATCTAATTTAAGTTGATTGTTCTCTTAAATTGATCATTTCTTAAGTGTTTTTCCTTTGAGGCATGCTGAACAACAAATACCAAAGCCTTGCAACAGTAAGTAAGAGAACACATGTAGGTTAGTGTTTGGCCTCCACGTCGGCTTTTCCCCCCAAGTATTCTTTCTTTCTTAGCCATTTAAAAGAGCCAGTGCAATCATGGATGCCACTTACAACCTACACAGTGGAAATTAGAGCCTTTTAGGGAAAAGATATTTGGCTGATAAAAACCTAGCTCCTTAAACTTTGGTGTGACATAATATTTCTTTTGGCAAGGGGTCACTGGTGCTCGGCATACATCATCACTAACTTATTAGATCTTGAGGCAATTAGCTGAAAACAAACAGAAGAGACAAGCCCTGTATTGAGCTATAGAAACCAGAAGAAAATAGCCCATGGCACTCCATTATTCCGGAGCTTCATCAAAGGCTAGGCACTGGCTGCAGTTTAAAGAAAGGAGAGCATTGTTTTCATGTAACATCTATACAGTAGAGGGACTTTACCGTGTTATTTTTCTACTGATTCAAGTTACATCCAAACTTGTCTTGTTATAAAAGGGCAGTGGAAAGAACTTTTCAGTTTCTACCTAAAACAGTATATGCAATGTGTTGCTTGATTAGCTAAGGATTAAAAAGCCAATTAGATCCTCCCTTTTCATGGGAAATCACATGAGGAATTTTGAGAAATATTACTGAAAACCACTGCTTAAAGTAACTGTCTACATAACATGCGCCAAACGAAGAACTGATATCTAAGGAATCCATGGAATCATCTAGGTAAACTGACCTTTACCATTTCTACTATAAATATGTATCTCTGAATACAAGATTTAAAATTTTGCTGAGATATATTTTACTAATTTCAATAAGAAACAACACTTTTTTCCCCTACAGAAAAAAGATAACCACTTGAGAGAAAATATGTATTACTGTAAGCATGACACAACTACATGGTATCGTTAGGCTACAAGTCTTTTTTTTTGTATTTTTCAGTAATGTGTTTCACAAAATGTTGTGGTAAATATGGTGCTAACCAATAGAATGTGGCTTCACTCATGTATGGTAAATATTAAGAATTATGATGCAAAAACTTTTGAGATTCTTACTTTTAAAAAAATTCTTATGAAAAGAAAATTTAATTCTTTGTTTTCAGAAAAGGCAAATAATTGTTAGAGGTACCTGTCTGTGTTTGCCACTTGTTTCTTTCCTGGCTATTAAACAGACATTCTTCTGTGTACACCAACTGAACCTTACTAGAATATTGCATAACACTAGTTTACTTTTTAAACACAGAAAATCTCTAAATTAATTAGCATTTTAAGAAACGAGCTGTTTTAAGTTAAAGTTTTATAATACTTTATGAAAAATTCAGGGAAATCTTTTATCTTGGGCACTGAAGGTATTTTAGATATGTAGAATGCCAATATTGTATTCCTTACATCTTGTTTTTTCCTCTCTTCCCCACCCAAAATAAAATCAAACCAAGGCATTCCAAGTACATAAACTGAGATCCTTAAAAATATCA
Organism: Aquila chrysaetos chrysaetos; assembly: GCF_900496995.4. Taxonomy (NCBI): domain Eukaryota; kingdom Metazoa; phylum Chordata; class Aves; order Accipitriformes; family Accipitridae; genus Aquila; species Aquila chrysaetos. The sequence continues at coordinate 69,671,707 of NC_044007.1, forward strand.
AGGTCTCCTTTGTATCAGTGGTGGATTCTGAACCTAGAGCCAACAAAATCTAATGCTGAAGGCTTGCAACATGATGGTGTAGGGTGAAGGATGAAGACCAATGCCATCATTCTACCCCCTCCCCTCCCTTTCCTATAGCTTAATGATCAAATGATTTGTAGACTACCTTGCTCCCAGTATAGGGGGCACCTCAGACGCTTTCTGCACTCTCTTGGCTTCTGGATCACACCTGCGAGGCAATTAACAGCTACCGTTCTTAATTATACTGAAGAGCTACTAAAAGCTTAAAAGTAGGCAGATCAGTGAAGGCCATCACAGTGGTATTTCACGCAGCCTTATCTGATATTTCCGTTCTGAGACAAGGTTGAAGCTGTAAATACTTTTCCATGTTGTATATAAAAAATTTTGTAGAAAGTCAACCCCTTTCTCATAAGGGAACGTAGAGAGAGGTCTAACTAGAAAAAAAGGCATGGTGCTGGACATGCAGTATGACTTCTTTGGAATCAATGTGGAAATTGGAGTGCTTAAAATACAGCTAAAAAAGAAGTAACAACTGTGAAAATTATTAACCTATATTTATTTATTTATTATTAACCAAATTCATTATTTGCAATCTTCCCTGAACAACACAAACATTAACTTAGCTGTCTTCCATAATGTCCCCTTTCCTATCACTTATTTACTATTGCAGGTCTATATCTTTTCATCTCTTCAAAGTCACTGCAGTGATTTACAATAGTCTTATCAATTTCATGTGAATGGTCTATGGAATGCTAGGATTTGGTTGAATTCTTTCCCACAAGAGGTTTCAATTTGTTCATCATCCCCTCCTGGTATCTGGTTTCAAGACACGATGTGCAGAATTACCTTTAATATCAGTTCTGCAGATACAATGCATTAGCAGAGAAAATTAGACACAATTCCTTTTAGATCTGATGTGCTGCCGTTGTCTTTAAGTTGTCAGGGTGTCGAATTAATGGCAACTGGAGAAGGTTGCCATGACTTAAGGGATCACTGTAAAAGGAAAAACAATCCTTTGTATCTTTTCTGAGAGAAAGCAAGGCAGCTGTTACATATCGTTCTGCTGTGAAGCCCCCCCCCCAACAAATTTTTACTTTGTTATGCTAGCAGAGGAGATGTATCTATGCATGTATATACATATCTGTATATATCTATAAAATTCCTCCTGTAAAATTAAAACAAAATAACATCTATGTAGTAACTTTAATTTAAAAAGCAGAAAATATATCATTTTAAGCTTGATCAAATAAAGTTTTTTATAAGGTATAACTTTCAAAAACCCTGTTTTCCCCCAAACAACCTGAAAACATAGTATATCAGTTTCTGTTAAGTTAGAACCACGCATACAGTTATTATAAAATCTCATTATTACATTTCTCTATTTATTTATTTACACTTTGGGAAGGTGGCTTTTTTCCTTAAAATTGTAAATGGACACGATTTTTTAATTTCTGCAGGAGAAATGCATTCTTAGAAAAGCAATTTGAGAATGACATTCATACAGACACAAGAAGTTCACAAGTGATCCTGGCAAGGCTGGACAAGTGGTCAAGGGCTTCCTGTGGGCTCGACAAGGGATCTTTGCATAGGCCCTGATTAAGCTGGAGAAGTTCGGGGGTCAGGAGTCCTGCATGTATGGTTGTACAAATTGAGAGGCTGCGAACTCTTCAGTGGGTAGAAAGACAGCCAATGCTATTGAAATCCTTAGGTGGACAAAGCTAAAATGTGCAGGTCACCTCTCAGGTTGGACTTGAATACACTGGTCTCAGCCTATGTGGCCATCAGTTCATCTGGGTAAGATTGTGTGTCATCTTTTAAAAATGTTTTTAACAATGTAAATTGTGTGAGAAACCCTACTTATATATTCACTTTACAGTGTGTGTCTATTATGAGTTATGGATGCAATCAAAATAAATTCATACATCCATACAAACAAACAAAAAAATCTAGTGACACCTTGTAAGCAATAGTAGTTTTACGTTCCTCCCACAACACTTCACTTACTTACCCTACTTCTGAGAAGCCTGAGTAAATACACAGGCTCTGCAATATGTCTAGAAGATCTGAGTCCTTGGTCTTTGTACTACTGAATACCCTCCAGAACCCAAAGGCCCTGAAAATCTTCTACCTTGAACCCCAAAGTAAGGATCTTTAGGGACTGTCTAGTAAGCACCCAAGCTGAGCTCATCTGCTGAGTCAGAGGATAAGGAAATAATTGGTTTCTTAGGTAACAAGACCCATATTAAACAGGATTTTATAAATCAAAACAAAACTCTCAAATTTCATCTGAAATGTAAAGTATGTTTTAAGAAATTCAGAAGTAATGTGCTCCACATGTTATACATAGCTGATTAAATACCCTACCATAGTGTGATTGAACAGTTGTTTCAAAGGAGTATCTGGGTGTACCTGTGGTATTTTGGAGTGAAACTGCCATGTTTGCATGAATGACTGAGATAAGCTGCAATCAAAAAGACGACTGGCAATGTTCTGGTCTCATGCAATTGGAGTAAAAGGATTCACAGCCTCTGCTGTTAGGCTGATATCAGAATCATGACTCTGAGATTGCCTGTCTTTTACAATGAAGACCTGTAAACCTTCTTTCATGAAAAAGCAACTATTAATTCTGATCCTTCCTCAAACTCCTTCCTCATACAAAACCATCAAACTTACAGGTACTGAGCTCCAGCCAGGTAGCTTCTCCAAATCTTTGTTATGAGCTAGATATTGGGAGAGCCAGCTGGTAACCACAGGGACTTTGTAAAAAACCCAGCACTGTTACCAGTATCACAAAGCTCCTGCTGTTGGAAATACCTTGTTTCTCATAGTGACCTTCCACTGAGCAGGGCAAGTGCCAGAACAGACTCTCCACGAGGGATCCACTGAAGGAGGAATACATTCATTTCCCCAGCCTGTTCAACTCTAAAAACCTAGCAAGAAGCTCAGCAATGTTATCAGCTTGCTAGCATCAGTTGTGTAAAGTCAGTTAAGATGGCTAGTAATTGAAAGCAGAGATCATGAAAGTTTGATATTTTTTTCCATTGCAATAACTGTTAGACCTGCAAGAAAAAATTCTGTATTACCACCATACTGGCAGCTAATGTTAATTTATCTTCATCACAGATATTTATTGGCTGCAAGTAGATATAAGGTAGCCCAACCTGAGCAAGTCCATTACATGTAGATAAATGCCAACAGTCCTATCAGTCGCCAGCTCTCAAAATAAAGACAAAAAGTCAGGAATCTGGAAAGGCTTTGTGTGTCAAAATCTAATAATTGCAGTCCAAAAATCCTGTGTGAGGTAATTGACTGCCTAGCTCAGTAAGAACCTATGTTCACAGAGTACTTTTCATTCCAATCCAAAAGCTTCCCTGAGCTTTCACTTCTGTGCTGTGTAATAGTGTTACATTTAACCTGAGAAACTTGCTTCAAGAAATTAAGCAAACACCACCTTCATCACCTCAAGCATAATTGAAATTAAAGAAGAAAATTTGGAAATTAAAAATAAGCTAACAGCATTAGGGTATTCACAAAAAGCAGTTTCAAAACCTGTCTTTCTTTTATAAGTGGTTCAACACCCTACCAGCTATATCAGTCAACAAGGAATTGTGAGACTTTTCATGAGTTTCAGATGATTTAGAAAGGGCTTCACTCTTACACTCTCTGGAGAAACCCCCCCAATGCATTGATTATAGGATAGTCCAAACGGGAGTATTCACCTTTCCTGTAGAAAAATGGAAAAGAATGCAAGATCCATGGAATCAGAAGTCTGCGGGTAGGCGGGGACATTGCTCCAACAGTATGACCAGAGCATGCACAGTGATAACTCTATGTTCTGGTCTCTGCTCCTGGAACTAATCCACTTTGTGGATTAGTTTTATTCTGATAACTGTTTGATGTAAGGCAATGTAATTAAAAATTACATGTAAAACTGAGATTTGGGTGCTGACTGGGACATAGAGTCTTAAAATCATCTCATCTGATTTTTACCTTTTCTCTGGGCAAGTCCTCTTACTGCTAAGATGTTATGTAAAAAGTTATTGCAAATACTGGTCATCTTTTGAAAAAAAAAAAAAGAGGGAAGGTTACTCAGTTCTTGGGAAAGCAAATGTAGATACCAACCTTTAGGAGAAAGTTCTGGGCTCTAGCTCATAAATGAAAGGTATGTCTTGAGAATGTAATTTGCATGCCCAAGCTCTAGAAATGCTAGAGCTTCCAACAGATCTCCACTTATAAAATTCATTATCATCTAGCTTCAACTAGCTTTCTACTTAACATGGGCTACTGTCTTTGCCAAGCCCTAACCCTCCACAGACACACTAGATGAAAAATGCACGCCTGATTCAGGGTTTAGCATCTGCTGTGGATATCAGGCTCCAAGAAGTTAGGCTTTCCTGACCAGCTCAGAATTTCTTCAGTATTTTATTGAATTGGAATCTTATCCAAAGGATCAAATTGCCAAAGCTGAAAACAATTAGGAAGGACATCTTTTGAAAGGACTGAATCAGAAAAAAGAAATATTTATATGGAGCCTTCTGACAACATTTAAGTAGACTCCCAAATGCCAGTGTTACTGCTGAGGAAAGAAGGAACCAGAGGTTATCAAAACAACAGTAAAGTTAAGTGGACATGAAAGCAGCTAGAAAAATAATAAAAACATGTATAACAGTTGAAAGAAAGGAGAAGTTAATTGCAACAAATACAGAAGCAAGGAAAAGCAGAAGACTGGTAAAGGAATTGAAAGGATACAAAGAGAAAAGAATATTTAGCTGTGAAGAAATTTTTAAGTCAACTGACATAGAAATTGTCCTGACAGTGACACAGGCTTATTGCTAGGCAGATATGTTTAGACTCACCAATAAACATGTGGAAAAGGCAAAAGTGTCTACTAAATATTTCTACTTTGTAGAAAAAGAATCAGGTTTATTATAAAAATTTTCTGTTTCAGCTGTAATAGAGAAACACTCTTTTAATAATTATTTGAATAATACGGAACTCCTAGGAGACTACAAGAAAATGAACAAGGGCAGGAAAGGGTAAACACGAAAAGTGGGGTAAATACAGTCATGTTAACCTGACATCAGTCCTGAGGTAAACAATGGGATGACTGGTATGAGACTCGATTAATAATGAAAGGAGGGAAATATAATTAATGCCAATCAATGTGGGTTTATGGAAAATAGATCTTGTCAAACTAATTTGATATTTTTGTGAGATTACAAGTTGGGTTGATAAGGTAATAATGTTGATACAATATACTTAGACTACTACAGAACATTTGGTTTCATGTTACAGAATGCATTGGTTAAGAAGGATACAAAATCAACATGGCACACATTAAGTGGATTAAAAACTGTCTATCTGACAGACCTCAAAATGTAATAATAAATAGGATATGATCAGCAAATAGTTCTGTTTCTAATAGGACCCTGTAGGTCATGGTCTTGAGCTATTATTTCTGAAAACATTTATTGATAATGTTGGGACACTAGAAAATTAAATTCTTTGAGGCTTACAGGAAACAAAAAGACTGGAAAGTTAAAAAAGAAAATACAGGCAACAAATTACTGAAGCTATATTTAGTAGAAAGCTCGATGTATGTTCTCATCACATGTTGCTCATACTCTTGGCTCCCTTGTTGCACATCTTTGTCTCAGGTGCCTAGCATATACATTAATCGTGGTAGAGTAAGGTCAGGCATAGGATAAATCCTACAGTATTTTTCTCCAGCTGATATCAGGGTTCTCTGCTCGACACCTTTTCATCACCTTGACATCTTTTCATCACCTTGACTTCTTCAGCTATGGATGGAGGGAAGAGGAGCTGGCTTTGAAAAGTGGTGTTGGCCAAGTGAATGTGTAGGCAGAGGTGGGCCTTGCTCATCAGCAAGAGACATTTGACAACTTGGACTATGTGAAACCCAGGACGATGTGAGCTTCTCTGAGCAATGTTGTAGCTTACCTGGAGAGCTTGGGAGAGGTAGTTTTCATAGAACATAGAACGGCTACTGAGCAGTGCTTCTGGCACTGTGTCTAGCACCAAGTAGCTGAACATCTTGCAAATCTGAGACCACCAACAAAGAATGGAGAATATTTTTTTTTCCTGCGTGTGTATGAGAACTTTTCTTTTCTTTCTTGAGGCATCAGAGTTGTCTGTGGAATCTCCATCTCATCCACAAAATGTTGGCATCAGGCTCTGGAATGAACCTTATGACTCCAATGGGTGATTTCCCTCAGCAGTAAATTACTTTGAAATGCACAGATCTAAAATTAAGATCATGCTGATGGAAGTGTGGAGGATGGACATCCTCAAATAGTCAGAAATATAATGCAATCACTCAAACCGTTTGCTTTAGTATTACCTTTGCTCCAAAAGGCAGGATCTCTAGATATCCAAAGAAAAGTCAGACCCTAATATCAAGAAGTAGATGTCCTCCTGATTACACCAACTTCCTATTCTGTTTGAACATTTCTTCAATCTTCGGAATCTTTCCTTAGTGTGTAGTCTTGCTTTTCAGAGGCTTTGTCACAAGAGGCTAGACTTGGGCTGGAGCAGTCCATGTTCTGTATCTGAGCTCCTACTACTTCAGTAGAATGAATTCACTCAATGTTTGGGAGTTTGGCCCTGGAGTGAGGCTCAAAGCCAAGAAGGCTGCAGAAAAAAGAAGTATTTTAAATGTAAGTCTATGTGTTATTATAGGCTTGAAGCACTGCATATGAGATGTTACAGATTTGAAAACAAAAGACATACAAAATTAAGGAATTATTCCTAGCCCAGATATTGGCAAAAAAAGAGCAATCACTGCCTCAAAAGCTGATCGATCCTGTTAAGCACCACCAGCTCCATTTTCAAATATGATTGCAATTGTTCAACTCTGCCCCCCAAAGGCTTCCTCCTTCTCATCTTTCCTCCTCATCCCATGATGGAAAACGAGCACTGAGGTTTTTGGCAGGCGGTGACGGAAATGCGGTGCTCTCTGCCACCCCTACGGTGTCTAATTGTGGGCGTAATAGCACGAGTTCCCACGGCAGGCCCTTAGCAAAGGCACCCTTGCTGAGGGGCCTGGTCATCTCTTCAAGGACCTGAACGGAAAACAAACCTGAAGGAGCTTGTGCTACTTTTTTATTTCAGACATTTCTTTCCTAAACGATCCCTTCTTGTCTGCAGTCTGCTTTGGCATATTATCTATCCTGTTCACACGACAGAAACTGTGCAAGCTCCGTTGGGTGGGCAAACTCCCAGTCCTTTAACTGGCACTTCTCCAGCTGGAAGCAGAGGCACGACAGTCTTCTCGGAAACATCTGCTGGGCAACTTTTCTAAGCATGCTGTTGCATAGTCTTATCAGAGACTTTACTGGGTGGAGCAAAGAGATATCGGTGGGATTTCATCAGCCTTTGAAGCTTCCTGACATGACAAAGAGCGATTTTGTCATTCATTTAAACTCCCCACAATTCAGGTTGCCCTGTTAGGTTCCTCAGACACATCTGCCTAGCAAGGCCATGGTTTGCAGCTTTTATCTATTTTACCATGCTGACTGGAATCTCTAGTTGATCCTGAGACCGGTGGTTCCAGGAGACCTCTCTTCAGACTGTTTTCCCCAAGCATAGTAGAACTGTGGTACAGGGTAGGGAAAGGGCAGGGAGCATTTGAGGTAAGCTTTTCGCATTAGCAGTATGTCACTTCAGCTGCTGGATTAAGACAATGGGAAAGAAAAGGCTTTGGAGGAGAGCAGATGGATTAACCTGCTTGCAACCTTTGCTGAACAGCAGACAAACGTGTCTATTTTACCTTATCCCTGTAAGACATAGGGTTTCTAATGAAGACACTGAATTTTTGGAACCGCTACAGTTGAAGGGTGATGTGCCTGTTCTCTCTACTTGAAATGCCCCACAACCATTCACATTTAAGATTTCTAGAAGCCGGGTCACAGTTTGGTAGTTCTGGGAAAATCCCAGGATTGGCAGCTACACAGGGATTATTTCATTAATGACTACTTCTCCAGAAATTGAGAAATCATCTAGAATTTTTGCTTAATTTAAGATCTAACTACATTATCTTTGAGAAATTACCTGTGAGGAAAGGCTGACAGGTTGATACAGCAAAGCTTGGGGCTATAGCAGGTGACCAGGATTAGGCATTTTCTATTCTACGTAATACCCTACCTGATAGCTTGAAATATTGGTCAGTTTGTGAAGGCTTTTTTGCTTGGAGGAGCTGCCAAGATCTGTTTCTCTGCCTCTGTTTACATCCTGGAGGGTTTCTGAGGGTGTTCTTTGTCTCTGGAATCTCTGCTTCAAAGAGGCACTGCAAGTCTCTATTTGCAAACCTTCCTTTGAACCTACACTGGATCTCTCTGGCACTCTCTTGCGCTGCATGGTGAAAACTTGGGCAGGAGAAAACAATCAGAGCTCCTGATATCATGTTCTTGTCCTGGTTTCAGCTGAGGTAGAGTTAATTGTCTTCCTAATAGCTGGTACAGTGCTGTGTTTTGGATTTAGTATGAGAATAATGTTGACAACACCCTGATGCTTTAGTTGTTGCTAAGTAGTGCTTTTCCTAAGTCAAGGACTTTTCAGTTTCCCATGCTCTGCCAGCGAGGAGGTGTACAAGAAGCTGGGAGGAAGCATAGACAGGACAGCTGACCCGAACTAGCCAAAGGGATATTCCATACCGCAGGATGTCATACTCAGTATATAAACTGGGGGGGAGCTGGCTGGGGGCGGCCAGTCGCTGCTGGGGGACCAGCTGGGCATCGGTCAGCGGGTGGTGAGCAATTGCATGGTACATCACTTGTCTTTCTTGGGTTTTTATTTCTCTCTTTGTTGTTGTTATTATTATTATTATTATTATTATTATTATTATTATTATTATTATTATTATTATTATATTAGTATTATTTTATTTCAATTATTAAACTGTTCTTATCTCACAATGAGTTTTACTTTTTTTCTACTCTCCTTCCTATCCCACCGGGGGGTGGGAGGAGTGAGCGAGAGGCTGCGTGGTGCTTAGGTGCCGGCTGGGGTTAAACCACAACAGTTGTCACCAGAAAAATGTAAGTGAAATCTTTGAAAGTGTAAAATTGGGGAACTGGAATTTTAGTGAACAGTTGTAAGACCTCCATAGGTTGACCTGCCTGCATACTCCACACAATACAGAAGTCCACGATTGGCAGGGAGAAAATAAGAAAAATGAGAAGAGAGTGCATTTATGTCTACAGAATTAATGAGGAGGCACAGGGAAGAAAAAATAGAAATAATATGATAACCGAGAGCATTGCAACATCTTAAATTACTTTTTTGACATTGCATCTGAACAGCTGCTGGTTTTAATGATGCTTGTATCTTACCGACCTACAGGTAGGAATGGGTAGCCCTTTCTGGCTATCTAAAAAGATCCTTGTCTTGTGTATAATACAAATATGGCTCTCTTTGGAACTTGAACAGTCAGATGTTATGGTAGGTATAGATGTAATAATAAGGATGAAATAAGTGTGGGTGACTATGTTTGAGAAATATGTGGTCACTGATGGAAAGCAGTGCAATACATCTGATAAGGGAAGCAAAGCTCAAGTTGTGTAATATGAATGTTATAAGTGAACATAGTATGAACATATCAGAAGTTATAAATAAGCAGACCACAACAGCATTTACAAATGCCATAATGAATTTTAGCTCAGTGTAAGATATGGCCTTAACATGTCCTTAACTTCTGCATTTTCTGGATTGTTTCAGTACTTGTATCTTTGACATTGCTTTCAGTGGAGCTTAAAAGTTACAACAGTCAAGCACTTTAATTTTGGCCAAAACTCACCTCCAAACCAGTAAATTTTCTCTGCTGGTATTTGATATCCTTGTAGTCACTGCTTCTGGATATGAGACTTTTGTTGCTGACCTTAGGCAAACACCAGTGCCAAGACGTGCTTGTGATGCATCGTGCCCTTCCTTTTGGTGCTGTAAAAGCTGTATGACTGAGGTTGGCAAAAATAAAGGGAAAAAAACCATTTCACTACAATAGAGAAAGAGAAAAAGGACAATGTTGAAAAAGAGTAAGGTCAAAAGAGAAGTCAGCACAGCTTAAAGCACTAGCAGAGAGTCCTTGGACCAAAACATTTAAAAATTATTCAGCAGCTTGGCTAGTCAGGCATATATTTAAGTGCCATAAGAAAAGTGCCTTTGGAATAATTTTTTGACAGCAGTATATTGAGTTCTGTACCACATCACAATTTTTTTCTTCAGTGGACAGTGTATTGCTGGAGCCAACAGGTAAAGAAATTGCCAGAAGAGAGGATTATCCCTGTTAACATTAGTGGCAGGGAAGCAGGGTGGCAACAAAGAGCAGCACCTTTGAAACACACCGGATAAAGAAAGTCAGCAGGACTGATCCAAGGAGATGGTCTAAATGCAATTTTAATGCTATCAGCACTTATGTGATAGTTCTTCTTGAGCAATAAAGGGACCTGAGGAAAAGGCACTTGAGTACTGAGGTACCAGTCCCATGAACCAAGAGGTCTGAAGCCAAGCAGCTGCCTGCCTTCCTGGGAGGTGAAGGCTGCAGACAGAGGAGAAATAATCACCACTGGAGAATCCTACTTAACCAGGTCCCCCGCTCAGGGAACAGCAGGGGAAGGTCTCTCCTGAGGAAATATAATTTTTCTAGTTTCGGAAGCGTGGATGAACCCCCTTCTCCCATACGTCAAATGTAAGGGTCTCAACAACAGTATTTTTCAGCTTATACATGTGTAGCACAACTACTTCCTAACACAGTTAAGAATCTACTGAAGTTTCTCTTCTTTGAACCAAAAATGTAAATATGGAATATCTATTCCTATTAATACTACTTGTGTTGCATATCCTCTGAGTGGTTTGTCTAGACATGGATTAATAACTACTCATTTACCTCAAGCATTGTAAGTCTTTGAAAAGGATCTGAAAAGACAGCATCTAAAAATGAAAATGGAGGATCTGTCACATGGAAAAATTTGTTATATACAATAATTTTCTAAAATAATTTCCTTTCTGCAATGAAATATTACATATTGAAACAGACACCGTTTAAGAACTAATACATTTACACATTTAATAAATACTAAGCAGTTAGTTCTGTAGCTAGCAATTAGAGTAAAATGATATATCTCAGTCATTTCTTAATTATTCTAATTGCTTGGTAAGATATTTGCAAGTCGTTGGGTTAAGATACAGGCTGCTAACTGGTATTGGAAGGTTGTTCTTTTACCAGTTGAAGAAGACAAGTTTTCTCAAAGGTCACCTGTAACCAAGTAAAGCTCCAATACAGACAAGCCTGTGACTAGTTTTATTGTTCTTGCACTTTGTCAGCTAAATTAGGTCTTCAAAGGATTTAGTTTATGTGTTGCTAATAATATTAGTTGTCGCAAAAAAACTTTGTCCTGAGTAGATGAGACCTTCTTTTGTCAAATATTCTTATGTCAGTTGCTTAGCCTGTCATACACTAAAGGCATCACCTCATTTTGTACTGTCATAGTTCACTTCCAGTGCTAGTTATGGTGTAACCCTATACTTGTACCTCAATGAAATGCTTGTCATTACCTTGTCATGGTTATAATTTCTGAAATGATTTGGGTTTTCTGTTTTGTTTTGTTTTGTTGTGTTTTGGTTTTAAATGTCTTAGCTGCAAAGTCTGTGAAAAGCAGGTTCTGATTGGAATTTTTCCTTTCTTTTCGCCCCCTGCGGTAGTACAGTTTCTTACAATGAGACAATTATTTTCTGGTCAGAAACTCTTACCTCCTTCACATTCTATTTAACTTGAAAACCAGCTGGGACTTCAGACTTGTTCTTAAGTTCAGCATCTTGTCATATACTTGAGTACACTTTGATTGATACAGATACAAGGTTCATGTAACCATACAAGAAAAACATTATAGACTCATGGAGAGGCAATTGTCATCAGCAAGTCCATGTACCTGGTCTGAGATGAATTTCCAGATCAAAATGTGTATTTCCTTTTTGCTTTTTGACAGAGACTAGTACTTGACAGGTTTCTGGTTCTTCAGAAGTCTCTTGATGCCTGGAAGAAGTGACAGCCCTCAGATCGGAATGGCGTGCAACAGGCTACTGTGTTCTTGTACAAATCAAAGCGCTCTTTCAAACTTGAACCCTCTTTTCTGAGTTAGAAAAAGTATAGAGGGAAAAATGATCGTTAAACTTTAAGTATCACGGAAGAATGTTAAATATTCAGGTTTGGATGCACTGTGCAAGAGTCTTAGGCTGCCAAAGTTGGTCTGAATGTCTTTCAGGAGGCAGCAAGAAGGAAAACTTTTTTTTTTTTTATTTCATAATATACTGTTAGCAGCATATGCAGTTTCTCAAATATATCTTTGACAATTTTGATAGAATTAAAAATTGAGAAGATTTTATCTTTCTTGCAATATCCCATTTATTCAAAAGGCAGAGAAAATTTAAAAAATCATGAATAATTTTAAGATGAAAATGTTTACCTCTTCCCAGGGTGCAGAATGGACTCTCTTTTTTTTTTTTCTTTTTTTGGAAAAAAAAAAAAAAGTATAGACTTTTTTTTAAATGTTTGTAAAAATAACCTAGGATTTCCTGTTAATTTTTAAAGAATGCTGAATTATGTTTAACTAACAGTTTTCACCAAAGTTACAAACACTGATAAAGGTACTATGTAGAATTAAGTTCTTTATTCTAATACAGTTATTATCTAAATAATAAGAGGCTTTGCATTTTTCCAAAGCACATTTTGCTTTGGAATTGTGTTATTTGGATCAAGAGTGCATCTGCATGTCAAAATGTACAGACATATACGGTGGTTCGTGAAAGAGATGTCACACAATACGCAAATCACACTTGACTTCAGCTGCTGATACTTCTCGTTGTTGATGGCTCCCAAAAGGAGCCACGTAACCTGCAGGCCAGGGATTACCAAGGATCTAACCCAGGGTCGAGCCTTATGAAGCATCACAGTAGGACCTTAGCCCCGATTTATGGCATATTGTTGTTGGGCTGTGAGAGAGTACATTAACTAGCTCTATGCAGGACAAGACAAATAAAACCAGAGAGAAGTAACATTGTTGACAGAGAAAAAAGGAGGAGTGCTGGAAGCTGATCACTCATTAGGACTAAGGATTGATTTGTTTCAAGGCTGATACTTCTCCACTTGACTAACAACTCCCATACTCTCAGGGGTGGTGAGCATACTGATGCTTTGTATGGTAGTTCATTAATCCATGAACATGCCAACTATGCTGGGTATTAGGCAATATAAGTTTAAAATATGTTTAAAATGAAAATGGAACTGTCGTGTACTCAAAAAATACATGTAATCCTGTTTGCAGAGACACTGTCCATGGTAAAAGATACCCAAGTAAAAGCAATTCAATGGAGACATGAACATTTTAATTGTCCTGGCGTGAATCTGGGATGATAGATGACTTAATACCTAAACATTTTTCCTTAGTGTTTTTACAGTCCTTTTTTTTACTGCAGGGCTCCCTTTCTACTTATTCGGACTCCAGTTATGCCACTCCAGACTGGGTGTTGATGGGTAAGAAATGGAAACAAATTGGAGTGTATCGCTGGTGGTTTGGATTGAGCCATCACGATATTTGAATGAAGCTTTGGGATCAGCTCAGAAATAATCTTGCTGCCAGAGATGAAATATTCACTTAGCTATTGCCTGCTATTTATTTACCTACAAAAGGAAGCAATTTAGTGGGATATGGAGATAAATTTACCCATCTGAATTAAGTAAGCACAGTGCAACATGTTAGGTCTTTCTGCTTTATTCTGGCAATGAGCATGGCATAAGGAGGGCAAAGCAGTTGAAGGAAGGAATCTATCAGATGAGATAACCAGATCATATCAGAGGTTGGTTTTTGGAGTTGGTTAAAGGGTTGACTGACCAAATCTTGTGTGATAACTTAAGCTTGTGTGGCAGTGTGCAGTATCTTTTTGAACAGGCCTGGTATTTTCTTTATTGCCACTTAAGCAAGGTTTCATTAACCCAAGAAAACTGGCAGGAAATGATCATTTGGATTATTTGTATTCTTTAGAAGGAAGCTTGCAATGCAAGTCTTTTTTTCCAGTTGGTACCAATTTGGTCTGAAGCATGCAGAGAATCTGGAAGACATTCATTGACATGTGCAGACATGAGAGCACAATGCTCAAAATGGTTTTGCCAAGATTATAGTTAGGGAATTGCCACCTCCAGTTTGAGGAACCCAAGTGAAATGCTTTGAGGTTTTCTGAACTTTGAGGTTATCTGAACTCTGAAGATAATTAGTAACTAAGCATCCTGGTAGTTTGTAATATATCAGTAAGAACAGTGGTTTATGACTTCTGTGTTATTTTTTTCTCAGGGATACCTCAACTCTTTAGGATATGTTGTTGGGGATCAAGACTGGCCCACAAGAATGCCTAGACTTTGTTTTTCAGTGATGATTTGTACTTGCATTACTTGTACCGCGGTCTCCCTATGACTCAGTTTCTCACCTTTAGTAATGACATTTGACCAACTTCATGGAGACCTCTTGAAATCTAGAGTTGAAATGCCAAATACTGTCATTACTGCAGAGCAGAAGCTAACCATAATTTCTCCAATTGAAATTATAAAGATAATTTAGTATGAAAATATTGATTTTTCACGTAAGACAAAAGAGGGTGGAACGTCACAATTTTTTTCTCAGTAGCATTTAACAGGTTTTTCTAGGGACCTGGGGCACTGGGTGGGAAACCGAAAAAAGAAAATGTCAGTTTTTACATACAGAATTCCCCAAGTCAAAACTGATTCAGATGTCTTAGACTCATCTCCCCAGGTGAGAGGAGATTTTCTCCACCAAAGTGTCAAAAGCACTGAAAAGAGCTAATTTTACTAGGTTTGCTTTATGTGTGAAATAAAACGTTCCACATTGCCCTGCTTAACAGTACTGAGACAATGCCCATCTGTTCTAGCAATGGGGATCTCTCTGATGGAATGTCTCCCCTCTATTCAACATACATAAACATCATATGGAAATTGAATTCTTATTGTAACTGGTAAACAATAGGAGTTTTAAAGGTATGAGGATAAGATAAACATATTGTTACAATAGTAAAGTTTGATTTAAACAATTCTGATTTCTTGAGAGGGTTCTTCATATAATATCTATTTTACATGTGATACAAACCCCGACTGAGCCTGTAAAAAAGTTCTTATCGCTCAAACATTACTTTCTAATTAGCCAACAAGGACAATTAGGAAATGTTTCAGGTAACTTTAATCTCTGTGCCTGGCTACACATTGTTCCTTTTTTATGTCAACAAGTACATGCTGATATTTTAAAACAGATTTCTCTATGCTAATTTTCCTATTTCCCCATCTAAAAGACTGTAGCTTCCTGACTGTTAATTCCAGTTGACAGTGAATGGTTTTGTTTCTTATTCACCTCAAAATAATGTATTGTTGTGAAGTGATTTATAATAAACAGTATCTAGGAAAAAACTATGATGCTGATCAGTTTTGACAACTAAAAATGCATTATTAATGGAATAATAACATTGGAAGCATCTTGAAAACAAGCTGATTGTGAGGAGTTTATTTTTCTGCTCAGACCGAGATTCATTCTTCTAGTTTAGAGATACTTCTGGGTGGACAGGTCATTACAGAGAAGAATGCCAAAATTATTGCATGTTAGAAAGTCTTGTGATGCTGCCTGTCAAATATAGAATGATAGGTACACTTAAAATAAAGTCAGATACATTATTCCCATTAAAATCCACTTCTACAATATCTGGTTTGACATATAGAATAGATATTTTAAGTGGGTATATATGTCAGAAAGTGAAATTGCCTTAACTGCTTGATTTTACTTAATGGCTGTTGATGAAAGATACCATTTCTTTTTCCTCTATGCACAGTCATATATGAATATAAATACTGGAACAAATATTTGAATAACAATGCAGCTCAGTGCATCTCTCTGGCATTTTTGCTACTGAAGTAAATGTAAAGCTAAACCTTGAAGTGAAACTACGTATGAATTCATCCTCCGCAGTTGTAACAGAGAACAAGTAGTAATATAAATTTGCAATATGCTTACTCATACATTTAAAGTATAGTATCCTTGATATGATTTGCATACACAGCACAGCATTTAGAGCTCATATTCTAAGTCAGGGTGAATTCTAAGCTACTATTGTTATGTAATTCACTAAAAATATTCACACCAATAGCCAAATTATGATGTCTTAACAGCCATTCTCTAGGAAGACCAGTTTACCACTGTTATTGAATTTTATATTAATTATAGTATGTACTTTATTGAATTTGCTGAAGTGCTTTGCTGGATATTCTCCAAACACTAACAGCCAAATGAAATTATATAAAAAGGGTCAGCGATATTTAAATGTACGTGAATGTGCTTTAGAGACTGGTTATAATTAAAGAGGTTATAAACCAACACACAGAATGCAAATGTCACTGCACACCTATCCTTTCCTTAACTTACATAATTGGAAGGAATTTATTAAAAATGACTCAGTGAAATTTGAGACCTTGATAAAGGATACACTTAAAATCTTTAATAAACATTTTTGAAATTTTAAGTAATAGAAAAATAATCATGTCTACCATATTCATCAAAAACCACTGTGCATAAAATGCTTCTCTAAATGCACTTAACATTGCTTGCATGAGAACAAACAGCATTAATAGCTTACAAGTGATGTAGTTGAGAAAGATGAGCAAGCATACTTTACCCTTTTTTCCTAGGGCTCAGGCCTAACTTCTTTATATACTCTTATGAGTAAGTGTGTGTTCATAAAGAGGAGGATTGGTAGTCTACGTGCTAGCACCATTGCTGTTTTATCCAGCATCTTGGACTGCTGAGGTATGAATCTGCTCCTAACCAGTGGAGAAGGCAGATTGCCAGGAGGGACAGATTTAAGGATGGGGAATCCTAGCAGAAAAATAATGTGTAAATTTCAGATTTAGGAGCTAATTTGCACAAATTTTCAAGGAAAGACCACTTGAACTAAACCTACCACGATCTTTGCCACTGGGTTATTCCAAAGGCATATTGTTGTTTTTCCCATTTGATATGTATGTAAGATAGAAAGGGAGTGTTTAACCCTTTGCTGCTGCAGTCTTATAGTATCGTTAAAGCTGCGTGGCCTACTTGAAAGCAGTTATTGTTTTAACAATTTCATTTAAAACTAACAAAGCACATAAAACTCTAAAGTAGTTTGTAGTAAAAAAAAAAAAAGAATTACTGTGAGAAAAAAGTCAGTTCTAGGTATATTCCAGTTTATTTTTATTTTTCATGAAGTCTTTGGATGCATTTTCCCCAAAAAGAGTTCATTCATAATCTGTTTTAAATAATGGATTTCATCATAAAATATCATAAACTGATTTTTACTGAACGAAAATAAAATCGCAGTCCTTTGTGTTTCTGTGTTATGGCAAGGAAAGGAAATCACATTTAGCTTGGTGTGCTCTCACACTATACCAGCAAAGCCTGGAGAAAGAATATTCTGCATATTGGTAGATATGTTCAGAAAATTAACTTCCATAGTTGTGACTATGAATATCTGAAGATAGCTTACAGTTTTAGCCAGTTGAGGAATAAAAAAAATAAATCAGTTACTTCTGTCTACAGTAGAAACTAAAGGTTTAGGTCCTTACGTGAAATAAAATATGCTTACTTAGGTGGTGACAAATAATTAAAAATGCAGATACAGTGATTTGTTAGACGAAGAGATCTGACAACTGTTGCAATTTAAACAATGTGGATTATTTAATATTTTGAAAGGTGCAATTGTTGAAATTCTGCTCACAGAACAGATAAATGATATCATTTCTTAGGCAACACTTAATATTTATAGAATGCACTTACAGATGAGATGGCAAGAAGATCACTCAGCATCTACGCTTATCCTTCTGTACTTAAAGGAGATTTCAATAAATATTTAACTTATATTCCTTTTTAAAGGTTAATATCCATTCTATCACCAAGATGAACCAGGGCAAAATTTCAGGAACTTTCATGAGTATACACCTGTAGAAAATGCAAAAGCAGGCCTGAATGTGTGCAGGTCAGATTATTGTATGTCCAACTACCAATTTCCATGCACAATTACCCAATTTCTGTGTGCCAATCCTGGTCTGCAGACAAACCGGCAAATCTGTGTGAGTGATCCCTTGGGCTGAAAATTTGGCCCTAAATGAATACATGGTGAATAATAAGCTCTACAAAGAATTTATATTTCTTGAACCAATAATGAACAATAAATAATGACAAATTTCATCTTATGTTCCTTTTATTTGAAAAAGACTAACAATCCAGTTCATTTTTATAATTTGAATAATGTTAAATAGCCAATGAATTTGATCACTTTATGGCCATACCTAATGCCAAACAGGCATAAGCATCATTAAGGAACAAAGGTACAAGTCTAGAGATGTGAATTCTATTTTTGGCTCTACACAGGCTTCGTGTGTGACCTGGGGTGAATTCAGCTAGGACCAGATTTGTAAGGAGTGAGTATAAATATCTCTGTTATGCCATTTCTTAACATAATTAGTGGTACTACTGTTTTGTAATTTCACAGGGTTACTGTTTAGTTTCATTAGGGAGTGTTTGAAAGTATTTTGACTTTTGCAGTTGAATTTTTTTGAAAACCTGAATTTGAAAATGAAAAACAGACAGCAGAAAAACAAACTATAGGACGTTAAAATATTACAGCAAATCTAAAATATTCATGAAACAGGCTTCTGTAACTTATGCCAAAAGTAATACACAAACTTGTTTCTCATAGGGTCTTTAAAATAAAGGTTTTCTTGTTACATTAGTGGGATATGTTGCTTAATTCACTTGCCAGCTCATCACTCCTTGCTTAGGAAGACATCATAAACAATGCGCTCTCTGCAAGTTATATACCTCCTTATCCTCTCTGTCACCATGTTTTCTTTTGCTGTATGCAATGCATATGCATATCCATACTAAAATATGTTAATATATATTGAGATTTCATTAAGAAAAATATGTTAAGAAAACATAAATATTTAACTGATACTGGGAAAAGAAAAAGTTGCATATGCGGCCTTAATTCTGCCCCATTTTTTCAGTGAATTATGAGAGACTTTAATTTCAAGGTCATCTTGTATTTCTCAAGAATGAAATATAAAACCATATGCTTTTTTTCTGCTGAGGCAAATATAGAGTATCATGCAGTACTTAATACAGGCAAGCAACCATTTAAATTGTAATTTTCAAAATATGCCACATTTTAAATACAAAGGTACAGAAATAGGGTATTTGCTGGCCTAATTTATTGATTTCTGAAGTCTTCTCCCCAACTTGGTCTAAGGGCCTCAACATTGGTTGTTGTCAAAAATTATGTGGTGGTAGCCTGAATTATTAGAAGACATGTTTGGGGAAAAGCATCTTGATAAACATTGGCTGCTTTGATTCTACCCTAGGTGTTTCATACCCCCACCCGACAGTGTAAAATAATTAAAAATCTGCTCTGTGTCACTCATGAGCAAGTAGAGTCAATATAACCAGTTGTCTATTGAACTAACTTACTCTTCTAACACAGCTGGGGTGGGGAGACAAGGTTGAGCATCTTTAAATTATGATGGGAGCTCAACCAACTAGCCATATTCAGCTAGTCACACAGGTGCCGTCCAGCTCTCCCTTCTTAGAATACACGGGGACTGAATATGTATGAACCACCACGAAAAGAAAAAGCAGTTGAGAATGAAAAAGACAAAAAAGAAATAAAGTAGATACATTTCAGACGCATCAGAAAACATCGCATACAGTACAAGAAGTTATATGCAGCATTCATGCATCTAAACCTCAGCCGCACTTGTGAAAATGATCGCTCTGTGATGAATTTAATGTACTTTCCATATCTGAGTGCTTCTTTTGTCCTCTTCCACTAATCCATGTCTCCAAGGATTTATTCTTACATTTCAAGCCTACATGGAGCCTCTAACAACTACCATCTTTTCCTTTCAACCTGTTACACAGATGGTCCCTCCATGCCTTTAAATCTGACACTTTCTTCCAGTACCATACTGGTCTGAAGTCCATCCTGGGCAAGGTTTAAAGCATGACCCAGTAAAAGTTTTCCTGTGCATGGACACAGCACAGTTTTAAAATCTGATGTCACACAGCTCTTCCAGGGTTACAAACAAGAGCTTTTTACAAGTGCGGAGTGAACATTTCTACCTTCCCACAGGCAACTGGCACTGGCTTCTTCCTCTGAAAGGATCCAGTGAAAGAGACAGTGTTGCAATGCTGTGTTGAGGTGGAGAAAGCTGTTTTGGGAGGTCTACCACTGCGAGAGAAAGAAAGAAAGAAAGAAAGAAAGAAAGAAAGAAAGAGAAAGAAAGAGAGGGAGGAATGCCAGCAAGCGTAACGTATAAGTACGTAAGAAAGGTAAAGGTAATGCTGAAGTTAATGTTTTCTAAACTTGTCTATGTAAGGCGTGCAGTATTTCAGAGATAAGACCAGTTCAGTGCTGTTGATCAGATAAATGTTGCAATTGACCTAGTTTGAGGAAAGATGAATTGTCAGGCAATTCCTAACTCCATTAATGGGTTAATAATTTTAGTATGCTATTCTTTTTTGAAAAGGCTTATTTAAATGTTTATCAGTTGTGCAAAGTGGAGCAGCACTGGAGATTCGCAAGGGAGAACTGATCATTGCCTATGCATGGAAGCGTTGTAGGAAGATTAAAATAACATTGAGTATATTCTGTAAATGAAGGAGAGAACTAAAAGAAGCCTCCAGAGTCCATTATAAATTTTAATAATACATCAAGGTAATGTAACTGAATAACCGATCTCTGAGGGAAGAAACACAACATTTGGCTAATATTACAATTTAAATTATGAAAACAAAAAGAGCTTTTAGTTAATCTTGTCTTTCTGCTTTTATTCTTGAGGCTCTTTTTTATTTTCCCTGAATCCAAAACACCATGTAAACAAATAAAAGTACGGGAGAAAATAAACAGTTTGGCATCTCAGTAGATTAATTAATGCGCTTCAGCCTTGGCACCAGTAGGCGAAAATTATGTGCATAAATAATATCACTAATTAAAAAGATGCAGATTAACATGCAAATAATGTTAATGAGGATCTGCAATTCCAGAGTGGATTCGCATAACATCAACAATTTAATGGGTTGGAAGGCTTGTGTTTGCATTACATTAATAAATTTCAAAGACCTTGCATAAAAAAGTTCTGTTGGAGCCTCTGTTTCCCACTTGTGAGTTGTAAATTCTGTGGGCAGTAGCAAACGCTCATCGGCAGATGCCAAAGTCATTATCTCAAAGACTGTTGAGATGGTGCCATGTGCCAGTGTGACCAGCTGTTGGGAACTGGGCAGTAGGCACTGCACTGTGCCAATTATTCATATTATTTGGGTAGTCTTGATATTTATTTAAACTGATTAATATTTTGTGCTCTGCATCTTGATCTGGAGGGAAATCATTTTAAGCAAGCAAAGTTTTAAAAAAAATCTTATTAGCCTTTGATGTGTCATGGATGGTTGAATGCATAATGGAATTGATTAAGCAGACATAATTTCTAACCATAGGCAAAAACAATATAAGATGTCTTTAATGATGTCATATAATGTTGAGATAAAATATCACAGGATCAAACTCTAAATGAATCGTAATAATCCAGATTTTACTGGAAAATGAGAACTGTTACACTGCAGTATCCTTTTTCGCTCTTGAATTGGGGAATGCTCCTCTGAGGACACTTCTTAAAGAAAGAGCAAAGGTTAAGAAAGATTAGAGCAAACTAATTTCTAAGTGCCATGTAACTCTTCGTTAATTTTCTTTCCTATTCTATAATAATCGTTATCCATACCACGCCCAGCCATTCTGCTGTGGCTTTGAGACACCACGACACACTGGATAAAGCAATTTCCTGAAGATGGACCCTTATAAGATGCTAGAATTGTCCATCTGTGTAAGATCTGTCTGAATGATTTAGGAATCAGAGTTCCCTCCCATGTATGTGGAATAAGGCTATTAGCTGCACAAAATGGTAGAAACAAGGAGCAAAACTTCCACCAACTCAGAATGTTTCCTCATGCAGCTAAGACTTAAGAAATAAAGACAAAAAGTATCATTTTGCATTTATACCTCTTCTACCTCTCCAAGTCCCATCCAGACCTTAAAATTACTGTCAGTTATGAAAACTTTGCAAAGTGATTTAAAGGTGAAGAAAGTCTGAATAAGCACTTTGCAAGAGAAAAAAAGTTGTAAAGCAAGGAATGAAGTGTATCTCCACCGAAGTCAGACAACTTAATTTCTAAATAAATTTAAAAAAAAAAAAAAGTTTACATTGCCTTGCCTGAACTTGTTATGTATCAAGTCTTTGTTCTATGAACATCTCTTCCCTTGCAATCCTCACTCTTGCAATAGCCTCAGCTCCTGCCTTCCCCATGTTTAATGACACCATCAATGGATAAGAACTTCATGCATACTGAGTGGCAGGTGGCCAGGCTGGAGAGTACATAATGACTGAAGTTTTCCCCTACCAACACCCTGTTCAGAGCTCTTTTCAATGTGAACATCAATTTTCATGAAGCATATGGACATACCCAAAATAATATTTGGAATTCTCTTTTTGGCATGGCTGAGGTGATTGGCAAACATGTTCCAGAGTTATTGGAGACAGAGGTGGATTCACAACTGACAAAGCAAAAGTGCGACTGAGTAATCATTATTTCTTTAGGAAAGCAGGCTGGAAGTGTGATCATATTTTATAGTGAGAGTATCGTAATGAAGGTATGATTAGTTTGGGTTACTTTGTATTTGTACTGTAGTGTTCTTCTTGATACCTGTAGTTACTACTAATTTCAATATATAATAAAAAATAGTAATATAAATGTAATGTTGTAAATATAAGAGTATTCGAACTGCATATCTATTGAAAAGAAAAAAGGTAATAGGCATATGAATTAATGTTAATTATATGTTGATAAGAACTATTACAACAGAAATACATTACAATTTATAGTTAATTACATAAATTACAGTATTGTAAGACTACACCAATATTTCTAACCCTCAAGCACAAATTTTAACATCTAACACTTCAGCATGCACTATAAAAATAGTGGACCCAAATACATTTTATGTACTTGACGATGTTTTTTGGGTACTATATAAATACAAGCTATTTAGCTTTCAGAATAATCTTGGAACAAGAGAGTATTTTTCAAATCCAAGTTAGTGTATGGAAAACTTAGTCGTGTATTCACACACAGACAGAAGAATCTGTCTTTATTGAAGGTTTAAATCTTTATTGTAAAATTATAAAGTAACACTATTTTGCCTGTAGATATTGTGTGGGTGAACATTATTTTTAGGAAGATCTGCTTTATATACTCAGTTAAGAAATAAGTATAACGCTCAACATCAACCAATATTTCTCCAAACTGATATACACATTTCAGAAAAAATATTGTCAGAAGGACTGTCAAACTGCCACATACTATCTTTAGAGACTAATAAAATATGACTAAAACTAAAGCTCTCACAAAGCCTGAGCAGTATCTCGAGCCTGCTCTCACAACACATGCATACTTGAGTATGAAAGCAAACAATTCAACATGATCATTTCACAGAAGATATTTGAAGATTTTCATTTGCTTTCCAGGGAAAAGGGAAAAACCACACCTTTCAAAGCTTGAAAAGTTGTGAAATGGAGCAGTTTGTACTTTGGCTTTGTTTGATAATAGCATAAGAAAATAAAAAGTATAAAAAATAATTGTCAGTGTCTTCCTTGTCTTCCAAGCTCATTTGGTATAACAGCAACACATTGGGTACACGTCCCAAACAACCTCTACCACCTTATCCCCTTAGAAACTAGGAGCTAACATACTGACTTCTGCAACTTTGATGCAAACAAGCAAAACAGAGCAAGTCCCAGTAATGTTTCTTTAATTTGAGGTGCTGTCTATCTTTCCTCTTTACTACTGCTATCAGTGGAGCAAGTACAGCTTTGTTAATAGCTTGATTGCTTAGGAAATATGCCTCAACCCTTCCTTAGACTAAGCATAAAAGTGTGAATAAGGCTTCGTCTTCATGAAGTGTTTGTCCATTGGCCTTCCTGTTGAGACTCCCTCAGGGTGCTACTGCGAGCCAGTTAGAGAGGTAGCTGCTTTAAAGTCCTTTCATATTATATGATGTGTATGCTCTGCCCTAACGTGGCACAGAGACCTGGTCTTTGGCTGCTGGAAATTTTGTAACCTCTGATGGAAGAACTTTTTTTCTTCTTTTTTTTTTCCTCCTTGAAATTGCAATCCTAACTGTAGTCATCATAACAGGTGTATCACACTCCAGTTTTTACCAGTTCACTTTGTCCATTTAAAAAAATCCTGTTAACTGTGATGTAAATTCCTCTGTATTACCCAGGAATAAGTACTTTCTCATCAACATACAACGATCTTTTCCGTTTTCCACTTTACCGATATTCACTGTGCTAATGTATAGTTCCACTTGGACTCTAAGAAGAGATCCAAAGAGACCTAATGGTGATGTTTGTGTCTGCTCAGCTATACAAATATCACTTTAAATATCCTGCATGTATTCATAAATCTATAGTCAAGGAACTAAACACCATTACTTTTATTGAGAGAATATCAGAGCTGCAAAGACAAGGTCAGATGTCAGGAAATAGTAAAATACAAATTAAGTGAAACCTTATCTCTGTCTTGTCTACTATGATCTTTTCATTATTTCTGTTCTGTAATTAGAAAACTTACATATCAGTACAATATTGGTACAAATAGAGTATTAGTAGTCTGCAATGGAAGTGTAGCTTTAATTGGGCATATTTCTGAGAATAACAGTCTTTACTATAAGCAAAGTAATTGCAAAGACATATGGAATGAATATTCCATCCAGTCTTCCATTTTTTTAATGTGTAGAATACAGTTAATTAAGAGTTAATAGTTTCATAGTAGGTGATCATCTTAGTCCTCCACTGCAAGGGTAATACATAAGCAACAGGAATAAATCCATAAAACATTAAATATTTATCCCCCCAAAATGAACCCTCCTTATGTATATAGAGTCCCTGTTCAAGCCGTGCCTGGCATAGAACAAAGGAATGGATAAAGAAGTAGGTCTAAGCAATTTTTCTCTCGACCTGTGGCAGAGTTGGTTCAAATATGACTGAAATATGAATCAAATCTCCCAAATAGCTGCTTGAATTTTTCTAGGTAGGACTGACTTCCTAGTGTCCACTCCATTTCCCAAGGACTGTAACATTTTGGATTTCTGTACTCATTCTTCTTCCCGCACTACATAATTACTCAGAACAGTGGTTGAAGAAATACTGAAGGTTCTTACAACACTGAGTAAAACTCAGTGTCAATAAATGTAAAGTAATGTAGATGGATGAAAATGTTATTTTATTTATACCTGCATTCTGCCAGGCTCTAAATCGGCTATTGCCACTCTGGAAAGAAGCATACAGATCAGTCTCTTAAACTACACTCTGAACATTCATCAGCAGTTAAAAAGGTAATGTAAGTATTAGGAAAGAAAGTGAAAACAAAGAGATCATAATCATAGCACCAAACAAATGCATTCTGCAACCATGTCTTGAATACTTCACACAGCTCCAGTCATCCAGTTTCAAGGTAACCATATAAGAACAAGAAAAGCTACAGAGGAGGCAGAAGTCCCATAATTCCTATAAGATGAGAAACAAAATAGAATAGAGTAGGGAAAAGATGGATAAACTGAGATGTGAGAATTTTATAATCCTGGAAGCCATGAAGGTGATGAATAAGTTATTCCCTACTTCTGATAAACATGAGACATAGCCATCATAGAGTTGCCAGTGAAATTAGCAGACAACAAAGTGAAGAAAGGTTTTTTACAGCACATGTAATGGAACAGGGGAATTGCTCATCACAGGAGGCCAAAAATATAAATGGCTTCTGAAAGGCTAGGCACACTGCTAAAGGACAGGTCCACCTCAACTGCAAAGCCTGAGATAAATAATAATCAGCACTTAAGCAGTTTTTCTAAGCTGGAAGGTATGCCAGGGGAATTGGATATATTTGCCTGGTATCTTATGATCTTTAAGTATGTGCTGCTGCCCACTCTTCAAGGAAAACATGGGACAAAAATGTCTTTGGTCTAGGCAATTTGGCTGCTTTTCATTCCCAGTGTTAGCCTCAAGTGCGTATGCTTTGGTATATGAGTACTCTACCCCTGAAGCCTTTCAAACAGTTGCCCACCATTTCTTAAACAATATGGGAATCCAATTTCTGTCATATCTATAAGTAAGAATTCCAGCCTTGCCATACAAAAATGCTAGCTTCTTTAAGACACATTTTACTTAAATCCCGTGGTTTTCCTATTAATGAAGACTAAACCATGGCTCTGACTCACTACTATGACTTCTGTAATTCCTTTATATGTTCACTTGTGTAAAAATTGGAATAGTACAACAGCAAGTCAGTCCCAGATTTTCATAAACTCTGAAAGAAGCTAGTGGTGGCATGCATATTCTTCATAGACTAATACATATCACAAATTAATGCAAGATCTGTGACTTAATTAGAGCAGCAATGACCACTGCATCAAACCTCTGAACTTCAATTTGCTTGCCAGGTTTGGAGAAGTATTGCTATTTATATAATCCTAATAGTTTAGAATTTAAATTTCTGTTCTGTGTAAGCAGGGACATAAATATAAGGCTATTATGCTAAGGTATAACTAGCCAAGTATCACATTTTAAGTTTGATGGTATAGGAAATAGATCCTTTTATTAACAATAAAATATAAAATATAGAGTATAGAACATAAACCACAGCCTATAGAATGTAATATGCACTGTATGAATTTGAGGGTAGTTTTCTATGACTACACAGTACTCATAGCCATATGAAAACAGGACTGGGGAGGCCCTGAGAGTTCACACCTTTATATGACAGCAGAGGAAATTGTATCTGTGTTATTCATCACGGGTGTTTGCTTACCAATAGTGAGAAGTCTCCAGAGATCTATTTCAGTGCCTTATTAGTACTGAGTGCTTTCCTGGTGTCTAACCTAAATCTACCTTGCCATAATTTATTTCCATCGCTGCGTGTTTTATCTATGAGGCACAAGGAGTACAGTTTATTCTTTTCATCCCTATACTTCAACACAGTTGAACACCTATCATATCTCCCCTTCGTTTCCTTTTTCTAGACTGAACCGTCCTGACACTTTCGACATCCTTGCTGTCCACTGCCTCAACAGAAAACAAATATGAAGGGTTTAGGAGGGCACAAAAAGTCTCTTCGCTTTGCCCAGTGAGAGCAATGATCAGACGCAACTTTACATCTCTAAATCACAGGGCCTGCCATGCTTGAGCACTTCCTCCGTGACAGGCAGTTCTGGGAGGCAACAGAGCAGCTCTTTCCCCCAGGAGAAACTCAGTAGTTAGAGTAGAAAATGTAGCTAAATGGGACTCATTGCTAAGGGTCCCTACTGTTTTGATTAAAACACTGGGGGCTGACAGGCTTTTGTCTGTTGTAAAGATCACACGGTTACTCTCATCTATGAGACTTCAGCCATCAGAAAGAGAAAAAAAAAACCCAACACTCATTCCTGGGTGCTGGTTGGTCATGACTAATGATAAGACTGTGTACCGTGTACATAGGCAAGCACAAATTACCTCCTTTACTTCCCTCCACCCCACCCAAACCACCCAGCTTACACTTGTCACTTAATACCCTTCCTCTGCACACTCACTTGTAATGAACCTAAACAAAGAAAAGTTCCCTATAAATCTCATATTATTTTATACAGTAGCCTGGTTCCCACAAGAGAAGCAGAGCATTTCTACTCTAGGTGATCAAGAATATTTGGGGTTTACCTTCCCCAGCCAGTACAAATGTCAGACTCAGACCACCTGCATTATGAGTGAGATTTCTAACCTGCTCCATGCCCCTGAGACTTGGCTATATAAGAGACAGCCATGAGTTTTTGGATTGGAAGTATATATATATATGTGGTTATACACATATGGGTATACACATATGGGTAGATATAAATCCACATAACATACACATGACATACACTATATGTATGTATGTATAACATAGACGAGGAACAGAAGTTGGGCTATGTTGGATATTCTTTGGTTTCAGCTCCTTCTTAGGGTCCCAGGAAGGTAGACATTATTTTTCTTTGGGTTTGGATCTCAGATGGGACTAGAGGAGACTTGTTTGCCAAACTGCTTACGCTGGGGCAGTGGTAGCACATGAGGCAGGATTACAGGTGCTGATAGGTGGGACATGGAGGTGTCTGGTGAGTGCAGGCACACCAAGCGTGCAGTACAGTCTTCCCAAGTCACCGTTACGTGTGATGGAACCCTGCTGTCCTGGGGATGGCTAAACACCTGCCTGCCCATGGGAAGCAGGGAATGAACTCCTTATTTTGTTTTGCCTGTGTTTGTAGCTTTTGCTTTGCTTATTAAACTGCTTATACCTCATCCCACAAGTTTTCATGCTTTTGCCCTTCTGACTGTCTCCTCCATCCCACTGGGGAGGAGCGAGCAAGAGGCTGTGTGGGTCTCAGCTGCCTACCAGGGTTAAATCATGACACAGAGAAATGTCAGTGTTGTTACTACAGAAAGGGTTAACAGAATATTCCATTTGTCTTTTGATGTCTTGACTGTCCAAAAGAAAATGGAATAGAGGCAAACAAAGGAATACAAAAATAGGGAAAACTGAAAGAGCACAATATATGCCCCATTTTATTTTAAAATATATTTATACACACATGCAAAGCTTATTAAGCCTGAATCTTTTGCATATAATTATGTATTACATTATAAAAAATATATAGATAGAAGAAGTGTTACTAGCTGCAAGCTCCCTTTCCTCTTCCCTGGGAAACTTAACGTTCTAATTGTTGTCAATTTATTAACATAAAGCCCAAAATAGCCCTTTAGATCAGTTTAGGCCGTTTGGAAGCAAACTGAACATGATGCTTCATAGAAAAAACTACTGCTGAACAAACCTAGTTCAAACTATAAGTTGCTCAAGTTACTTACTTTTGTCTTCAGAAAACAATATCTTAGATGTTCCTAGTAGATTTTAGTAGCTTCTCGGGAACAAAGTTGAATAAATCAATAAGGAACTCTGAGACTGATGAAGGAAAATGTTGGAGCAGCCAAGAGGGAATAGCACCTTTAATAAATCTTAGATCCTTTTAGGCCACATTTTCTGTCTTTTGGGTATATTTTTCCCATACTCTTTTACCAAAAATCTAAATTACACCTATTTCAGTATTTATTTATTTTTTTTTATTTGTGGGCCTGTACAGAATGACATGTTAAAGTGAAGAGGACATTTCCTAACTGACAATTCATTCTGAGTACAAACCAGCTGCAAATGAGTGGGGAGCAGAGACACTCATGGGCTTTTTAAATCAGAAATCAGAGCAAACAGATCAGGAGAGTTTTGTTTGTTGTTTGTATTTTAGGAAAGCACTGAATTTGATTTAGGAGGCTTTGATCTAGGCCCATTATCTGAGCTGTAATTCTGGCAAGAATAAAAATTCCAAGGTACATCCGCTAGAACAGATTTTGAAGTAGAAACACTGTGAGAACATTTCTGGAGTTTGTGTGCCTATGCCTACCCTGCTGGAAAACCATAGTCTAGATAGTTTAGATAATGGCTGAATATATGGGAGATAATTTTGAAATTTCCTGTTTAAAGGAAAAAAAAAGAAAAACAACAACCTTTTCTCCTTGCTCTGATTGTTTCTCTTTGTTTTCTCACCTTTGTACATGAAGAACATACATTTTAGTGCCAGTTTTTGTAGATTTTTATCAGAAAATTCACCTTAAAGTATGTCCTCAGTAGCACCTAATAGTAAAAAAAGTCCTAATAACAAGGTCTAAATCCTACACAGGTATGTTGATAACTGATTAACCGTATTTTCTTGCAAAGCCAAGGCTGGGTTTCTGCTTGTTGTTTGCCTCTCAGTTCTGCTGTGAAAAAGCTAAATGGTGCTAAGGGCAGCACACTCACCTTCTTAAGCAGGAGGGACAAACCCTGTGTGTCCCAAGCTCACAGCACCCATGTAAGCACCATCATGTCTCTGGAGTTCAAGGCACCAAGACTTGATGAGATCCTTACCGCATTCACAGATGGCTAGGCATCTTGTGGGAAGATAAGAGAAGATGGAAAATACAGGGCAAATTTATGGAGTGGTGAGCAACCTCAGGAATAACAGAACAGGCTCCCTCTTCTCTCTTCGTCTTTCCAATGTGCATTTTTTTTTTGTGTGCAGAGTGCATGCACTTATACTGGGAAGAAGCCAGGCCACAGAGAGATCTAGAATAATTTTGCTGAAGTCTCTTTCGCTTGTTCCTGAAGTTCAGAAACCCCTTGGCATGTCTCGTGTCTGGGGGAGTCATGCTGCTACCTCTGTAATTCTACATGACTACAACATCGGGAAGTCATCAGTGCACCATGCTGTACTACGTGAGGCTGGCTCAGGCTCCACGAGGGCAAGGCCTTTTCTGAGGACTAGCATTTGATGTTCACCAATATTACATCTTCTAAGAGCTAGAATCAGGCTATGTACAATTTAAGAGAGTTCATCTGTGTTCTCATTTAAGTAGAAAATAAGTGGAATGCCTAAAATACTACATAGTCTCATGTACAATTTCACAAATACCATCGTAAGTCACATCACAGACAGTATGGATTAATACCACTATTTTCAATAGAATGGAGATTTCTTTGCTTCCACAGCCCCATACACTGTAGCAATAAGAAACTCGGCTGTTTTTTTTCCTTTCCAACCATTTCCAATTGTATCTGTATCACACTAAATGCTGCTGCTTACATCTCTACACAGAAACTCGTCATGACCAAATGTTTCTTATGGTTACTGCTAAACATTAAAAAGAAGACAAAATTCAGACAAAGATGATGTGAAAATAAAAAAATGTTAATGTTACCAAAGCAAATAATCAGAATGAGGAAATGCTGTAATTGAGGCTTCTAAATAGTGGAGTGATGAAATAAGCTCCAGAGAGAAAGCACAAGAAGTTTAATTTTATGATAGTGACATATCATCGCTAGTTGGCATGTGGGAGAAAACTGTTTTAGTTGAATAAAACATAATTTATGCTTGTTGCTTATTATGGAAAAGCAATAGAGGCACTGTGTTAATATCATCTTACCAAGTTCGTATTAACATGAGGTTTAAATACTTATTTCTTTTAGATACCCTTGAAATGGCAATAAACAAAATGCAGAATGTTAAATGCTATTTGAATGTGTTTATGGGAGCTCTTTGAAAAATAAATTAATACAGAAAGAATAACAGATTGCTTAAAAATTTCCTGGTTGTTAAGTGCCAGCTGCTTTTTGTGTACTGATTTCTAGAGTTTAGTTATACATCCATGGCGTGAGATCATTTGAAAGTGGTTTAGCCATGCTAGAAACTATGCATTTAGAGATGAACCCATTAAATTTGATGACACATTTGCTGCAGAATGAATAATGTCATTCATTTTGTGGTCAAAAAGAAAGGAAGCATCCAGACACTCTCACCAAATACCTGTGTAGCCTTGGGAAACGTAGAACTCGGGAGTTCAAATGTCACTTCTTCCAGCTGCAATTCCCATGCAATTCATTGCCCTTCTTATTGACTTAGGCCTTGTGCCCTAAAGTAGATGACATTTAGGAAAAAGCTTTCTTCTTCCCTCCATTTAAAAACAACAGCAAACAAAATCATATTAGCCGACATTTCATGGAAGTCCAGTGTAAGACCCAACTTTCTAACATGGTATCATTCCCAGTCTTAGCCACCGTGGGAGATTGACTTACAGAGCTAGCAAACCAGGTTTTGTTGTTCTCTCTCTAACAAGATCAAGAGCTAAAATCCAAGATTTCTCTTTAAACACTCTCTACAGTGTGATTTGGTTCTCCAAAAGTCATTTTCCTATTCCATTTCCCAATGGATAACAGAAGGCAATATGTATCTCAGCCACATCACATATGCATCCTAATGCAGATTTCTTTGTACTAATCTTAGCACACCAAAGCCAGGAACTTTCCAAAGACCTGAAGTGTTTGTCAGTCATATGCATTGATCTGCAGATAAAATAAGTAAGATCACTCTCAACAAAATGATCACTTTAGCTGCGTGTGCACTTAGGATTTTGGCACATAAGCTTTCCACCTGTGAAAAGTTTATATTGATTTTGCATGTGCACATATATTGGCATGTATATGTATATCTTATGTGTCTATGTATATCTTATACAAAGATATATTATTGACATATTCAGCCTGTTCAGATGACCTCTTAATAGGATGGCATGATTATTTTTTGTTAATATTATCTAAGTCTATTGGATATCTCACAGGATACAAAAAATGTAGAACTTAGCAAGAGAGTCATAT
The DNA here is from genome assembly GCF_900496995.4 of Aquila chrysaetos chrysaetos. Taxonomy (NCBI): domain Eukaryota; kingdom Metazoa; phylum Chordata; class Aves; order Accipitriformes; family Accipitridae; genus Aquila; species Aquila chrysaetos. The sequence goes on from NC_044007.1 coordinate 69,704,169, forward strand.
TTTATCATTTGTTTTTGTAAGTAATAGAGTTTAACCTCTCACCATCTTAAAATTTCTTTATCTGTTTTTCTTTATCTTTCCTTGTAACCACAATCGTTATCTTCTCATCTGAGCCAGCCAAAAGTTGTAGAAGGTTGAGTTTCAGTCCTGTTTTACTATGATAGCAAACTCTGCACATGCTGTGTTTTTGTATTCTTCCAAAACAGACTATAGAAAAGTTTATAAGTAAGTAAATAAATAAATAAGGATGATTATAGCAAAATTCCTTTAAAAACAGGTATCTTAGGATAAACAACAATTTTATTCAATATTACCCTCATTTGAATTCATAATGAAAGTAAGCAATTCTTGCTATTGCCTATAATTAGCACGATCTACCTTGTAGCTAAATACCTATTATGTAAGATTTTGTATAAAGTATAGCCAGTATGCCTTGTTATATGAAATTAAATAATGTTGTAAATACATTAAACATCTCACAATGTCAATGTCAACTACTGAAAAAACTTGAAAAATAATGCAAGATCATGTCACCTTACTTTTGTCACAAGTTCACGAGTCTTTATAGTTTCTTCAATATGTTTAATATAATGTAGTAATGTAAAACTGAAAGCTCTCAAAAATGCTCTCTTGGGACTCATTCCAAGCCCTTTTTCTTTTTCCTTTTTCATCATTCAGTCTTTCTGAACCCCTGGGACAACCACTTTAAAACAGTCTGTGGTGGTGTGATTTGTATTTATATATCTAATGAAGCCTATTTTATAATAATTATTCTGATTTAATTTAAATAGCTCGCTATCTGTTATCCTGCTAGGGATGGTCAAGGGAAATTGCTGTATACTTTACTATTAATTGTAAATCTGTGGTCAGTTAAAACACACAATAACATGTCTTGGCAACAGCAGGTTTTTCTCTTTTGCATCTATATTCTTCTCTCCGTATATTTTATCACTTCTTCCACAAAGTGATAAATAAATAAATTCTGTTTAAGTACAGTTCAAAACCATAAAGGATTACATTTGCAAGTGATGGAAGCAAGAAACATTTGCAGTCATCAAAACTGTATGCAAAAGGATTACAACAGGAAGTCAGGCTAGGAAAAATATAACACTAGCAAGGTTTAGTTAGGCAACAGAATGCAGAAAAGTTTTTTTTTTAATAATTATTCACAGAGAGAAGAAAACAGAAAAATTTTGGTTAGAGCCAACTGCAAAAATGGGAAAGAATGAGATTTAAAAATATCCTTCACCAGTTTTCTTGGCTTATGCTAACTTACCTGGCAATGTATCATGAGGTGATTTTGGTTACCCAGATATAGCTGGGGATTAGTACATCCACAGATACATACATAAAGACCACTCCGTGTTCCACAAATTAGTCACTGCTAGGAGGATAAAACACGTATTCTATTAGGCATTGTAAATGCTAGAAAAGACAATCAAAGAACCCAGAAGAAGAAATTATTTTGACACTGTGAAGGAAAGGTGTCACAGGATGCATCATGAATCAAGCAGTGCTCCTTAGTCCGTGCCAATGGATTTGCAGTTCTTTCATTAAACATCAGCTGTTGTTTTGCTACTGCTTCAGGATACTTACCACAAGTTTGGCATTAAGAAATCTAATAAATAAAGCAAAAAAGATATGTTAGAAATTACAAACACCTAATAATAGAAATGGAAGTCCTGAAAACACTTGAATAACAGTATCTTCAGACATCATTTGTTCTTTAAAATTAGCTGTTATTATTATTCAGTGAATGCCAGTACCACACCATCAAAGGAATTACTACATTTAAATGACTTTACTACAATACTACAAGAGAAATTGGAAAAAAAAAAAAAATCAGGAAGTTTCTGCTCTTCAAATAAACCCTAATTAAGGCTTGTTAAAAATTTAGTCTCAGAATGGCTCTTTTCTGAAACACAGGGTTCTGTGCGTCAATTTTTCAATAGAGGGGAAATTAAAGACATGAAACCTAGCTATTTTCTTAGCGTAATTTGTTTCATATACACTAATAAATAAACACACACCAGTTTGTGTACTCCATTAGCTATCCTTACTGTCCAGTCAAAAAAAAAAGAAAAAACCCTTCCAGTGGTTCAAAGACTTGTTCGCTGTGGAACTGTTTTGACTGATCAAATTTAGCACTGATGAGAAAGCAGGAGGCTGGCATGGCTTTTATGAACTTAATGAGCAAGTGTGAAGTCATCATGGAATTAAATTCTTTGCAAAATGAAAGCCATGCAAAGGCTTTATGCGCATGATGGGGGAGATGACGACAGTGTGCATATGCATGACCAGTGGAAGAGTAAATTCCACCAGAAACCTCTTCACATATAAATCCATGTGAAGTGATATCACAGTCTGAAAAAATGTAAAAATTTTGCAGAATGTGGAGTAATGATAACATAGAGTGATCCTCATAATAAAAACCATCTCTGATGGGCCAGACCCATAGCTCAGAAAAGGATGTATAAATGCCCCCAGAGCTCTAGTATAAATTGGATTGTGAGCAGAGGAACGTTTTTTCAGTGCTTTTACACTTGCTCAGATAAACATGTTATAGTCACCCAAAAGAAAATTCCTGACTGACTACAACCCATTGGCTATCTCCTTACATCTTTTTGCATCAAATAGGCAGCAGTGTCAAAGAGGGGATAGACACAGATCTTGGTGAATAAAAACTGTGTTAACTTTGTTAGGAATGGCAAACAAAGCAAACATGTAGGCAGCAGCAACAAATGTGTACAAAGGTATTACAAATTTTCAAATGGAAGGCAGATGGGCCAGTCAAGTCATTTACACAGCCATATCACCTTGGTTTAATCTCTGCCCCACACACCTTTGCAACCTTCATCCTAAAAATAGAGGTCTTTTTAACATGGTAACACACTGGTCTTCAGAGAAAGTTGGTCACATAACCACTCGCTTCTGCTCAAGTCCTGTGAAACAGCTCCCAGCTGAAGTTTACTGGGGGAGGTTATATAAAAGTTGCTTTTGCCAGAACTGCTCGCCCAAGAAAGGATATCAGCACTTATCCAGCAATGAACAGTGCAGCATTTCTTCCAAGACTGAGCATTTCCTGACCAAAATCCATGTACATACCTATTCAATCTAGTGACAGTTTTTTTGATAGAGATAATATTGAAGAAAGGGGATAAGAGTAATACCTCAGGTCATTATTTTCTCTAACTACTTCTTGAAATCTATTTTAAAGAAAAAACCAGAGTTATTAAATTTAGAAAATCAGAATTTACAAATTTACTTGTCGTAGGTCAACAGTTAGAGTGATTTCAATGCAAGGTCTTTTAGGATATAATAACAGTAGTAAATGTAAGGTCCTAGCAATTATTATTTTTTAAAGCAAGCAGAGCTTGGCAGAACTAGAAATCAAAGAAAAATATACAGCAATGATTTGAAACGCTAGGAAACAACCTAGAAAGAGACAGGAGAGAAACTTAAAACATGGATAGTAGTGCATAATTATATAAATGAATTTGCAGAGTAAGTTACATGCAAAACTAACAGTATAAGAAACATCCTATTAAAAGTCAACATTTTCTCTGTGCTGTTTGGAATACTCTATAGAGCTCTGGGCATCTCCGTACTATGAAGATACTGACAAATTAGAGGGAGTGCAGAAAACTGCAGCAAAAAAAGTCAGGAAAGAAGAACTGACTTGTGAGAAAAGATTGACTCATTAGGGAGCAAGTATTTGGAGTGCATAATTAAGTGTGCAGCCAGTTCCTGCGGTGAAATCTATTTTTTAACCTCTTAGAAATTTAGATAGAAAAACTAGCCTTGTATGAAAATAAACACAGTTTCTCTGAAGATCACTGAGAATTTTCTTTTTTTTTTTGCAACTTAGGGAAAAATTTTTTTGCACTACTGGTCAGTCCCTTACATGAATATGATATTACAGTCTTCAGCTGCCATCATATGAGATCTTTTGAGTTGTCCCCTTGTTTTTAACAGTTACAGTCAAGCAAAGTTATTAAAGGCTTGCTAGGACTGCTGGCAGCAACTTCTCTATTTGCTTTGCTAATGCTTCCTATTTTGAAGATTCTCTGGGACTTCATTTAGTAGCTTGAGCACCTTCATTTTTTATTGTCAGACTTTGGTAAGAGAAAGGTACAACTTGGGGAAATGCCTTTTCCTTGTTTCAGGAAATTAGTTATCACTGACAAAGTCATAAAACATATTAAAAACACCACTTCCCATCAAGTTCTTCAGTACAATGATGACAGCGTATTATAGTGGTAAATGGATAATCAACAGAGTTTCTCCCACGATGGTGCTGGTACTTGCCTGGAAAAGGAATCTCTCCAAGTTGTCCTAGCTATGTGAATGAGAGAGATGCAGGGAGGAGCGGCACAGAAACAGAGATCTGAAGCTGATATTTGAAAAATCTGTGATGGATTGTGTCCTCCTAATGTTGGATGGGGAACTTGCTACAGGAACATATAAGAGAATTGGTGTTCACCTGGCTCTTTAATTCTTACCAAAACAGAAGCCACAACAAATCACCTAGAAAATTACAAATTTTGACTGGGGGTAGCTGGTTTCTAGTTTAAAAGGACTAGGTTTCAAAACGCCTGATTCCAAAAGGATTTCTTTATTGACTTTGCATAATCATGGGTATTTATATTCCTCCTAGACACATCTATATATCCCTTCTGAAACACCTACCTTATTTTAGGTAAATCAGAATAAAGAACAAAACCTCCTACTTACCAGCCTGTTGTGTTCTGTAGGTGCTGAGCAAGAAACTGTTATCATCAACGCATGGGGTACAGACAGGGCATGACAGAGGACTTAACAGGTGGCCTAAAGTAAGATGGGATGAAGCACGAGGGTGAGAAAACAGAAGGTCCTCACTAATTTTCTGGGGAATATACCTTTCTGATTTCAAATCTAGTGATAATGCTATGAAGTTAGCAAAAAAAGAGGGTTTTGCCAGGCTTCTACAAGAATTTGATGAGTTATAACTACCCTTGACTCAGGCTTTTGCTCTGCTGTTCCACTTGCCAGAAGGCTCTGGCAAACACTCTTGAGGAAGGACACTCAGCAGAGAACTGGCCCCCAGTATTACAAGAGATTCACCCAGTCCACTCTAGGAATTCCTTGAAGATACTTGTAACTTCTTGATCTTTGTAAAGAATATATTAGTCTGACGAGTCTAGAGCACCTTATTGATCATTACTCCTTTGGGCACGAAACACCATGCTTATCAGGTCACTCTATGCTGGCTTAGTTAATAGGCAAAAATAAGGAATAACAATAATTTTCCCTACTGAAAAAAAAGAACAAAACTGACTAAATCAATCAATCAATCAATCAATAAATACATCCTAGATTATTCTAAGCAGTCAAGGTTCTCTCTGGTTATTTCTAGCACAGTTTGTGCTTCTATCACTTCACAAAGTTTGTGACTCAGTCTTACCCCTTTTCCAAGGCATACCCTTCATGCCCACAAGATTTCTTACAATTATTTCTTTCGTACTTCATGTGTTTCTAAAGATGGATGTTCTTTCCCTCTCTCTCAAGTACGAAATGTAAGATGGATGGACATGACTGAGTAACCGTGTACATCTCTCCATCTCCAAGCTATGGTCTCCATTCATATTTATTTACACCTTTATAAGTGTTTGTTTAGAGTTCATGCTGACTGGGTACTTGGGTGTCACATGGAGTAAGACAAAACTGAATTATTTTCTTCTCACTCTTCTTCGTTTTCTACTAGATTGTTTAATTCCCACATCATATTAACAAGGTGAGATCTATTCTACATATGAATATCTACCGTGATTATATATTAATAATATTGAAAATAGAGATACAAGGTTGTATTACAAGGATTTTTTTTTTTTTTTTTAAGTAAGGAAAACTCAAAATCAGCTCTGAAACTTCACCTTCAATTCACCAAATGTGTATAGGTATTACTGCATATATCATATATTAGACTACCAACGGGTGTGGAATCCTGTACAACTGGAAGGTTAAATGGTGACAGCCAAGTTTTGATTGCAAAAGACCTTGGTCTGTATGGCAAATCAAATTCTTCAACTTTATTTATTCATGATGGTAGACTTAAAATGGCCAGTCAGACTTTTATGAAAATACAGTAAAACACAGCCAATTCCTTAGCAGTCATACATTATGCCAAAGCTTTAAAAATAATTTTAAGGTTCAGATAACTGCATTTTAAAATGAAAAGAATAATAGACTCTCAAACAAGCCAGTGATTTACACACAAATGATATAATCCCTTGTTAAAAAAACATAGCTCCCCAAAATATTTTTTCCTATTTTTGCCCATGCAATATTAGTGAGGATTTCTTTTTAATCAAACACGAAACAAGTTCCAATATTTATTGATGTTTTACTTTTTTTTTTAAAACTAAAGCCATGTTTTCCAATCATTGTCTGTTGCAACATGATATTTTCAGAAAAATGCCTGCTAGAAAGTTTAGACATGGTAGTTCAACTGTAAGCTTCTGGGGACATCCACGTTGTATTATGCTTGGCTTAGAATGAGCAACTCCTGCTAGATTCAGCAAAAATAAAGCACAATGACCTCTTCAGCTGGACACTTCAGCAGCTGGTCTATAACTTAAGCAGAGTTTTGCTTTACGCTTTCTAAACTGTCCTGGGGATTGAATAGACAACATATAAAAATATGACAGGAAGATGATGGATTATGGGTCATAAGTCTCATTTCAGCCATACAAATAAAACATCATGCTTGTGTGTTATGATAATACATTTAATGGACAGAAATTAGCAGATGTTGATTGCATTCTAGTGCGCACAGCATACCAAAAATCACAGAGGAATGTTTAAAAGATTGTAAAGAGACCGTACCATTGGATGCCTGTAAAGCAGAGTTAAAGTAGCAAAACCACAGGAAAGACAGTTTGGTAGTTGTCTGGCTTTGGTTTAATCGTTCCTCTCTGCCAAATGCAGTCATTAAAGTATAACAACAATTGTATGCATTTTAGTTTAAAGTGAATGGTAATGCTTTTTCTGCCCCTTCCTAAGTAATACTTTATAGCTGTCAAAACATGAGGTTGTGGCAGCCTCTTCTTAAAATAAAACTACAAGACAAATTTTGGAAAAAAGGTATGAATGAAACTTTGTAGTTCAGTGCCATTCAGAATTCTATAAATTATCCAATATAACATATACAAGCACCAAGATTTGGCCCTGCTCAGTTACAACTTGGAACAAGCTTTTATACATAATACATATATGCACACAAAGAGAAATGCAGTTTCATACAAGAACGACCTCTTTAAAGATTCAGATGTGAAAGCTAGATTTACTTCTTTAAAAGAAAGACTTATGCATACAGTATGTGTTGAAATCCACCTCAACCGTTTTTCCAGTCAGGTAACATTTCTTTTCAGGAGCCTATGAATCTTGTCAATTTTAGAATTCTATCACCATTCACTGAATTTTAAAATTTCCTGTTTTCATATGGGGCCACGTGCAGTAACTTTTGTCCTTGGCCAAAAACCAGATTTAGTGACAAAACTAATGGGTGTGCTCCCTGTTTTCATTAACACATTGATGAGATCTGGATATAAGCTTTTTCTTTACTGTTTGGCCTCTTCCCAATCATATAACTAGACCATCTGTATAAGCATTATCTGCCATAGATTCATTTAAAAGTGGATTTAGAAATGTAGTCCAATTCAATCAGCTAATCATAAGCTATTATATGTAGCAAAGATTGCTTTGTAGACGTACATATTACATTGAATTTGCATGTACTTTACTGGAAATATAGGAAGTCTAAGAAAAAATGTAGAAATTACTGTAATGTAGAATAAAGATCCTACATGTCTGTGCTGTTGATTTTATCACATTGCATGCCAGTTAACAGCATAGTTTAGAGTTGCCCTTGTTCTAATTTTTTTTTCATGGCCATGGCTATTGTAGTCTTGACTTATGGTGGAAGAAAGGCACTTGATGGATCAGAAGTCCATGAGCGGTCATTGCATGTAACACATTGTAACGTGAAGGCATATTCTACCAGTTTTTCAACGCAATTTAAAACAAAACCAGGGAAACCAGATGGTGACTCTCCATCTCCATTAATTTTTATACCTCCTTTCTCCATGGCAGATCAGCATGAAGGGAGTTCCTCAAAGGGTTAACTATAAGAAGGACACTAGGTGGTTATTAACAGTGGAGACTTACTTTAATTACCATTTTCACATTTTTTATTTAGGCTTTTTGCATGAAATTCGCAAATCACAGAAAAACTCAAATAATCACTTTTGATCTATACGTTTTGTTTTCAAATATCAATTAGAATCTTCACCCAATGTCCCCAATGAAACAATTTGGTGGAAAGTATCAGGACATGTTATTGTGCTACCGTCACTCTTTTGAGATAGCAGTCAAAGGTTATAGGAATAGGTGAGTATTTCAGGTCTCACGGTATTTCCATCTTTTAGTACTTTGGGAATAACACAGTATTTAGTGATGCATTTTAGTTATTGCAAGTATCTACAAATTGTACCCACCCATTATAAAAAGACCTTGTGTAAAACTGGAAAGATTGCAGTAATTTGTCTTAAAATCTGAACAGTGCTTCTGGGACTTGTACATTGTTTTTCCATTTGCAGTCTTAGCTTGTATTAGGATCACCATATTTTTCAATTATCTGCAAAATCATTGGCAGCATGAAGGGTCTGGATAGGAATTTGTTGTTCATTTACTTTTTCAATACAAGTGCAAGATTCTATCCAATGGAATCTAGAGGAACCACGTTCAAAACACACGAAGGGATGTGCAATAACTGGTAGATCTGTGGAACTCCTTGCTGTTGGAAATTGTGGATACTAAAAGTTTACAAGATTCCAAGGACGGTAGATGAATTTCATAGAAGTGTGTTGAGGATTGCCAATACAGAGAAGCCATATTTGTCTCAGGATGATTCCTGAGCTGCAAGTAGTGAGGGACTTGAAGTCTACTCAGGAGAAATAGCATACCTTTTCTTTTTCTCTGTTCTTACTCGTGAAGGCACACGTTTTTGCTTATTACTGGAGAAAGAATTCTCCTTCAGATAGACATCTAGTCTGATTTGGTACAGCCATTCTTTAAACAATTTTCTTCTTTTCATTTGACCTAGACTATTTCTACTTCCTCAATGCCATACTCGTTTCTGTATTGGAATGATCGATTCATACGAGAAAACTTTTTCAGTTCCCAGAATTTTCTGTTCATTGTGCTAACAAGTTAATGTATATGGCTTGCTGTTCTTTGGAGAATTTTTGAGCACTGCAAGATCTTATGGTAGGCACTGAGATGAGGTATATTCAGACTGATGCTTTGTGCCTCTACCCAGAATACCTTTTTCCAGATTTGTTGCTGATGCATTGACTTCAAAGTAGTTATTTCCATGGAAGAAAAATGTTGTAAACTGAGCAAACATTGTAATATGTAAATAAAATCTGACTGCATATACAATTGTGAAATTTTAATGATCTATCAGTTTTAGGTATTTTGTACTATGCTATAAATGGTAATTTGAAATTTGTTAGCTTTGCATGCATTTCTAAGACTAAAACTATTAGAGCTCTGTTTAAACCCTTCGGAATTACAAATAAAGAAGGAAAAATCTATTAAATGTCATAAGCATTCAAAATCTCCCCTAGATTTTAATTCCTTATTTTGAGCCATTTTTATTATGGAAGTCAGACCCAATGACACGCACTATGCTCCGTCTCACAGTTGACAATACAGTGCCATCAAAATCATAATTGTTAAAAAAAAGAAAGATTAAACATCTTACTCTACAAGTAATACATAATGTCATATACCTATTACTAAGAAGGCCCATCTTCTATGACCAAAGAGAATAACCTGATTTGAACTAGAAGAACTGAACAGAATTGTTAAACAATCCTTTGCATTTTAAGCAACATTTAATTAGAAACACACTTTAACCACCAAAATGATAAAAATCCAAGAGATTAAAATTTGAGTGTCAATTATCATAAAATTCATCATTGTAATTCTTATTAAAACTCAGTGTTTAGATAGGTAATGATTTTATAATATGGCAATTTGCATAAGGAGCCCTGAGATGGCTTATTATTTCGATCCTACACAATTACAATTCTAGCTCCATACATCAGAGCTCTTAGCAATGTAAAATCACTGTGCTAATTAATAAGCCATTTACTGACTGCAGCTAGTTATGGTGGTCCTGCAGCTGACCTTACGGAAGATGAGCCATCTCTGAAGTGCCTGTGTGTAACTACAAACATAATGATGTGCCAGGAGGGAATCATTAAAAATAATTTACACAAGCCTTCATTTACAAGATCTTTTGATAGCATGCTTCCCCGGTGTTTAGATCCACAGTGCAACCCCTACCATTTGGAAAGTGCCAAGCAGGAGAGTGAACGAGGATACCTAAGTGGTTAATTAAGAGCCATTCGGACGCCACAAGAGCCTCCTGAAAAATCCCTCTGATGTCTGCTGTGTCAAATGTCTCTCACAGGCAAAACCACAAGAGGTAGCTGCCATAGCAGGCTAATTATTGGGGACCAGGAGCAGCTGAGAATGGCCTGTCACCGAGTGCTTGCTGTGAGCACCCAAGCCCAGGACTGAGCAGAGCACGCTTTTGTGTCATTGGGCTTGAGAGAAAGAGTGGAAACGAGACACTAATAATCAGGAGTGATTGAATAAGCCATAACAGTGTGCGGCTGTAGATGAAATTATGCACTCGTGCTGTTTGATGTACTTTGTAACTTTTTACACTTTACTGTTATTCCACTTCCAACATGTGTTTTTTTAAGACTTTCATTTTGAATGCTTTTAGGAAAACAATAGCTTACAAAGGCCTTATAGGGATGAACAAAGATTTCAAAACATCAAAGATAAGTTTTATGACATAAAAATAATTTCCAACTACATAAAAAGGACCAAAAAGAATTATATTTTTTTTTTTAAGGAAAATACATTTAATCACACTACATCATGAGACTACAGGAGAAAAGATGAACATTCACACAAAACAGTCTTCTCATTTCAGTACAGTCAGAACAACTAACCAGACTAAAAGAATATGTCGCTGCCTTCCTCACAGGAGCTAGAAATGAACATCACGAAAACACACAACACATGATTTACGTCTCCTTCAGCCGAGCCCCTGCAAGGTGGAGGAACAGAGCTATTTCCTTGTGTGGCATTTTATTAGTTTAGTGGCATTCAATTGGTTTACTGACCTATGAGGGATTTCCCAAATCTGCATGGGGGATATGTGTTCTTTTTGCCAGTTTGCTTGTTCGTTATGCAGCTACGAGCAAGTGGTCCGTATTCTTAGTGTGCGGACACTTTCCAAGCCTGTCTGATACCTTATAAGTTTATTTTCTGAGGTGCCTTGAGCAAGTGTTGTGCGAGAAAGCAGCATGAGCACGTTTCTTGTGTGATCCTTGCTAGTGCTTTGTGGCCGAGTGCCAAGACTGGGGCTGGGAAGAATTAGTTTGCTAAAGGCGGAGGTATCAACGTAGTTGCTCTATGCCTGTGTTTCTGGGGCTGCAGGTATGTGGGAGAGAGAAAGAGGAACCCGCTGTGTGCTTGGCATCTTATTGATGATACTGACAGGGTTTATAAGTTTGCATGTGTGATTTTTTTTTAAATATAGACCATTTTGGCAACTTTATTGTAGGAAGAGGAGAATTACTTTTTTCTAGATGGAAACCACTCCCTTCAGGATCTCTGTGGTGTTTTCATTTGAAACATATTAGACTTACTTTGTCTCATTTTTAAAAGAGCTATATAAATAAATTCTCAAGAATTAGAAAATACCTACCCATTTCTTTTATAACCACATCCCTTTGCAGAAGGAAAATACTATTTTTCCAATAACACTACATGTTTCTCAAAGGTATAAAAGAGATGGATTTCTTTCTAAAACTCTGAGATCATTTTGCATAAATGAATTGAGTAGAATTCACCTCTCCTTGCTACAAGTAAGATGCATTGTTCAAGGCAATAATTTGGCCTCCTTCTGTAATCAGTGGAGACAAACAGCTTCAAAAGGTGGGTGGGTTCAAGTTGGCCACATTACACCTCTCTCATTATACAAGACAAATCACTCTTTTACCACAGAGTAGGAATCAGCAGCCAGATTGGTCCCTTAATTTTTTTAAGTGACTAAAAATTCTACTTTTCTATAGTTGTCTATAGTCTGTAGAAGTGGTGAGAATTGCAGCCATACTTCACAGAGCAGAAGACCAAGGCACAAAGGAAAAGTTGGAGAAGCAGTGCCAAGATTCTAATGACTTCTAGGCTTGACTGACTCTGTACTGCTCATAAGTATAGAGAGGCAGTGGGGCAAAACCTCAGCCTCCGGTTCCACCCCATGGTCTTGAAGGCAGGCAGAAACGCACGGGGTGATGGGAGCTTTCATGGATAGTGTCCTCTACTGGAAACATGACGGTCACTTTCCTCTGGGCCATCATCACCAGCAACAACTTCATACAGTTTTGGTTTGGGTTTGCGTGGCAGGGTTTCGGTAGCAGGGGGAGGGGCTGCAGGGGTGGCTCCTGTGAGAAGCTGCTAGAAGCTTCCCCGCCTCCAAGTCAGACCTGCCTCTGGCCCAGGCTGAGCCCATCAGTGATGGCAGTAACAGCTGTGGGAGAACAGACTTAAGAAGGGGAACCTGCAGTGAGTAGGGGGATTGGAATGTGAGAGGAACCCCTCCACGGATACCGAGGTCAGTGAAGGAGGAGGGGATGCCCCTGCAGCCTGTGGTGAGATGGCAGGCTGTCCCCCCCAGCCCATGGAGGGGAGAGGGGGAGCAGATGCCCCCCAAGATGGCCGGGACTCTGTGGGAAAACCTGTGCTGGAGCAGGCTGTGCCTGAAGGACTGCAGCCCATGGGAAGGATCCATGCTGGAAAAGTTTGTGAAGGTCTGTCTCCCGTGGGAGGGACCCCACGCTGGAACAGCTTATGAAGGACTGAAGCCCATGGGAAGGACTCACACTGGAGACGTTCATGGAAGACTGTTTCCCGTGGGAGGGACCCCACGCTGGAGCAGGGGACGAGTGAGGAGTCCTCCCCCTGAGGAGGAAGGAGCAGCAGAGACAACGTGTGAGGAACTGACCCCAACCCCCATTCCCCATCCCCCTGCGCTGCTGGGGGGGAAGAAGGAGAGAAATTGGGAGTGAAGCTGTGCCAGGGAAGAAGGGAAGGGTGGGGGGAAGGTGTTCTAAGATTTGGGTTTACTTCTCATTATCCTTGTTTTGATTTGATTGGTAGTAAATGAAATTGTTTTTCCCTCAAACAATTCCCCCCGCCCATGACCATAAGTGGTGAGAGATCCCTCCCTGTCCTTGTCCTGACCCACGAGCGTTTCGTTATATTTTCTCCTCCCCATCCCATCGTGACTGGGGGGGGAGGAATGAGTGAGCAGTCTTGTGGTGCTTTGTTACCAGCTGGGCTTAAACCACAACAAGTTTAAACCAGCATTTCTTGTCAAGCACCAACTTATGATGAAACAACTAACCATCTGTTTAACTAACCCAGTCATATGCAGTTCTCTTGCAGAACTTTTTTTGTATTATTATTTATCAGTCTCCTCCATTTATTGCGGCTGGTGATGTTGTTGCTGTTTTTTTCTGGCAAGCAAAATGAGACATTATAGTATGCCAATGACTTCACAAAATAATACCAACAACCAAAATTCGACCAAATTAGTGACTGGTTTATCACCAAGTCTGTACTATATTTGAATAATTCTGTACCACTGAAAAGTTACGATGTCTGACCAGCATGCCCTATTCTTTGATCTAAGAGGCACAAATAATAGCCAATCTTGTCACGTGAATTAAATAACCTGTAGATACCACTGAATAGTACAAAAATCAGTAAAACAAATTATTTTGAATGCAGACTTCCAGTCTTGCAGTCATAAGGGAGAAGAAGAGATAATAGTGTATCAACTATGATTCAGTGATTTTTTTTCTGTATGTGCATTAAGTGATACATGTTTGCCCACAATTGTATGAAAAGGATCTTACAGAGCTAGAAGTTTAAAGATAATTTGATAAATAGCTGTGCTTGTTGGATTATTTGTCTGAGAGACAGACCTTTTTGGAGACACCAGTATGGTTAAAAGCTGAATGTCCTGCTTTTCAAGTGACAACAATCAGCATGTCACACAAATGACATTGTTCATCTAGGGGAGCTAAGTATTGCCCATCTACTAATAAGAAAAGAGAGATGAAAAATATAGCACATGGCACTGTCATAACACATATAATAAACAGAAGTTTTCATCCTTACACACCTTTGTTACTAACTTTGTTTTTAATATTTTGAGTCTTTATTCTTAATACACCTATGAGTATATTGACAATGAAAAGAGGTGCAGTGCAAAGAGAAAAACAGTTGTTTTATGGTGCAGCAAAGGACATTTTCTTGAGCTCATAATTGTAGTGGCATTAGAAAAAGGAGGTAAAAAAGGATCAGCTATTTCTGCTGACATGGTATTAATCTCCCAAAATGGAGATTATTTCCATATTTGAATTTACAGCCAGGTGAGCTTTTGAAAGGAAAAGGGGAAATTCATGCTTCCAATTTAACAATATTGATTTTAAGGTTTAAAAATTTGTCTTCTAAAGGCCAGCTCTGCTTGTCTTTATCACATACATAATCCCGCTGAAGCCAGGAGAGGTGCTTTTGTGAATGAGGGAAATTCCATAAGGGTTTAACTTTGTGCCTAATGCCAGCCCAGATGTTACTCTGATTAAAGTCAGCAATAAAAACTCCTGTTACTCTGAGTGATGCAAGATGAGACCAGTTGTGAAGTGTTGGTGAACCTTTCTCAGTTCTGCTGGATTTCCACACATTGTAGATCAGGCCCTAAATTATCTAACTTCATCCTGGCCCCAAGTGTGAAGGCATTCCCTGGGGAAAATCTCCACTGAAATCGCTAATATCTCTGCTTGGGAAAGATTGCAAGAGCAGATGTTAGTGTTTGCCTTGAGGAATATCCAACATATTTGAGCAATCGTAACATATAGTGAGATGGAAAGATAATACCAGAATAAAACAAATGCCTTTCTTAGTGCCTACTCTTCACTATGTTTGGGTTATCTTATTTAGGAGGAAGTGGTGTATTTCCTGAAAATCATCACCTGTCATTAAAAGGGAATCTGTGACTACATGCCGACATGACTTTAGGGTGAGGGGAACACCTTTGTGCATTCCTTTTTTTTTTTTTAATATGTGTACAATGAAGTAAAACTTCATTTTCTCTTCTTTCATCCCTGCCTTTCTTTTTTTTTTCTTTTTTTTTTTTTTTTTAAAGAAACTCAATTCCCTAAAGCCAATAGCTAATAAATGTTTAATACTTAGATGTTAAACTAACAGGTTCTATTTTTATAAATATAGCATAATCTTGCTAGGTTATCACGACTGTGACAAACAACCTTTATTTTATTTATTTTAGAATTAGTATTCAATTCAGGGTTTTTAAATGAGATGAAAATTAAAGTTTCTACATTTGATACCATGTTTTCATGCTTGCCAAGCTCCAGGAATTTTAGTGAACAAATACTCCCAATGGACTGCCAGAAAAGGCTTCCTTGAAGAGGGCCATGAAGTGTATTTTTAAAGCATCCCTGTAGCCACTACCTGAAATTTGAAAAGACAGCCAGTCAAAGGTCCCAAGCTAACTCCTTCTGTAGTCAACAAGAATCTTTTCTGGACTCGATAGAGCTTTATCCAGCCTACGGTTATTAGAGAGACAAATTGTGCAATTGTTCAGTCTCAGTTGACATATAGGGATTTAACAGAGATCCTAAAGGTAAAGTACATGTTTTCAACTTCTCTGGTGCTAGTTCAGCTGAAGAGACAAACCCAGCAGTATTTTATTTTAAATATATAGAGTTAAACAAATAAGTCCTAATATGTGTTGTATGTATCTGAAGCTTACATATGAAATATATCTGATACAATAGAAAAGATTTTTCTCCTGTTTTTCCCCTCATAAATACTTAAGAAGTGAATGAACAAAAAAGGGGTGATCTTAATCACTTGAAAAGGTTAAACATGTTCTTGTCTCCAGATAAATGTAAACAAGACTTCCTCTTCTTGTTCACTGTATTCTATAACAGTTATTTTATCCTCATTGGCAGTTTCCAAAGAACTGGACAGCTCTTCTAATTTATAGCAAATTCTTTTCTTCACTGTTCTTCAAATGCCTACAGTAACATTTCAAACTGTTTTAGCCAAGAAATAAGCAATAGAAAATGCAAAATCTGTGTCTCTGCTGTACTGTTAAATATTTCAACAGAATGCAACAACCTTCTTTTTTTTTTTTTTTCATTTTAGATTTATATTTAAGTCTGGAAGAGGTCTAAGGCGATCTAGAAAGGAATGGGAATCTTAATTACTTTACATTAGCGTATGTAAATACTTTCTTGGGTAAGTTGCTTATTATGGCTTATAGCCATTTACAACACAAAAATCACTTCCAATAAGAACAGAGAAGTATGAAAACACATTCTTTCTCTGATAACGATTTTTGAATCACACTGAGGATGTCTCAACCATTAAAAAATTCATCTAGAATCTATAGAAGTCAAGCAAAAAGGTTTTTAATTGGTTTTCAGGCAGGCCTGTATAGTAGTAGACAATGGCTTATTCAGTCCTGCAGAATTTGAGTTTTCCACAACATAGATGGAAAGGTAAAAGAAAATAATTGTATGAAATTGCATGGACAAATAATTTATATGAAGGTATGATACAATCTTATAATTAACCATGCAGGAGGGGATGGTAAGTAGAAGAACACTTTTGGGAATGGAGAATTTGGTAGGATGGAAGTTGATGAATTGTTGCTCTTCAGTATGTTCTGATTACACTTCCTCATCTTTTCCATATGCCACAGTGGTAATAACAGCTAGAACTAGGAATAAAAGGCATACTGTTTCCGGTTCTACTTTCTTACCCTATGAGATCTGTTTTCGTATTTCTTGCCTTATTGTAATCAATGGGAGTGAATATTCTGGGGGTTTTTCCACCTTTTCTTTTCAATCTCCTATTCTGGTGGTCAGGGGTGTATACTGCTCTTAGTCTTCCTCTTGCAAGGCACAAAGTCATATCAGTATTAAATGCATGTTATCGTATAACATGCAATCACTGAATTTGCACGAACATGGTGACTGCCTGGTGGTAGACAAAAAAATTAGGATGAAATGAAGCTGTCTTGGTTTAAAATGGAATGACAATGTGGAGACTAAGTGGGTTTGGATACCAAAATGTCTTAATTACAGATACGTGCAATTTTATGAATTACACAGCTTCCCTGTTCTGTGGGAGAAATAGCATAATGCAGAGGAAAGTGGGTGGTTCTGGCCATCACCATGCATCCCCTGTAGCTACAAGAACCCTTGTTCTCTCAGGCACCTCCAGAGGTCAAAGTGATGGTCCCAAAGCCTGGTACAGTGCTGAGGGGTCCTCCAGGCTCTTTTCCCAAATTACTCTGGTCACTAAAGCGTACAGGCTGGGTGGAAAACATCCAATTTTTATTGTCTTGTTCT